>NC_056750.1:716101364-716316364 GCF_019279795.1 Protopterus annectens
ATATATATTCATATATCTTTGGAAGCATGGAGGTGTTTAGATGAAATGGCAGTGGAGTTTTTAACCAAACTGTTTAATGAAATCTTGGAGAGTGAGAGGATGCCTGAGGAATGGAGAAATAGTGTTTTGGTACCGATTTTTAAGAATAAGGGTGATGTGCAGAGCTGTAGTAACTACAGAGGGATTAAATTGATCAGTCACAGCATGAAGTTATGGGAAAGAGTAGTGGAAGCTAGGTTAAGAAGGGATGTGATGATTAATGAACAGCAGTATGGTTTCATGCCGGGAAAGAGCACTACAGATGCGATGTTTGCTCTGAGAGTGTTGATGGAGAAGTACAGAGAATGTCACAAGGAGTTGCATTGTGTTTTTGTAGACTTGGAGAAAGCATATGACAGGGTGCCTAGAGAGGAGTTGTGGTATTGTATGAGGAAGTCAGGAGTGTCAACGAAGTATGTAAGAGTGGTACAGGATATGTACGAGGGTAGTGTGACAGCGGTGAGGTCTGCGGTGGGAGTGACGGATGCGTTTAAGGTGGAGGTGGGGTTACATCAAGGATCAGCTCTGAGCCCTTTCTTATTTGCAATGGTGATGGACAGGTTGACAGACAAGATCAGACAGGAGTCCCCATGGACTATGATGTTTGCAGATGACATTGTGATCTGTAGTGAGAGTAGGGAACAGGTGGAGGAGACCCTGGAGAGATGGAGATATGCTCTAGAGAGAAGAGGAATGAAGGTCAGCAGGACTATGACAGAATATATGTGTGTGAATGAGAGGGAGGATAGAGGAATGGTGAGGATGCAAGGAGTAGAGGTGGCGAAAGTGGATGAGTATAAATACTTGGGGTCAATAGTTCAGAGTAATGGTGAGTGTGGAAGAGAGGTGAAGAAGAGAGTACAGGCAGGATGGAGTGGGTGGAGAAGAGTGTCAGGAGTGATTTGTGACAGACAAGTACCTGTAAGAGTGAAAGGGAAGGTCTACAAGAGGGTAGTGAGACCAGCTATGTTATATGGGTTGGAGAAAGTGACATTGACAAAAAGGCAGGCGTTTGAGCTGGATGTGGCAGAGTTAAAGATGTTAAGATTTGCACTGGGTGTGACGAGGGTGGACAGCATTAGGAATAAGTATATTAGAGGGTCTGCCCAGGTTGGAAGGTTTGGAGACAAAGCCAGAGAGGCAAGATTACGTTGGTTTGGACATGTGCTGAGAAGGGATGCGGAGTATATTGGGAAAAAGATGGTAAGGATGAAGCTACCAGGTAACAGGAAAAGAGGAAGGCCTAAGATAAGGTTTATGGATGTGGTGAGAGAGGGCATGCAGGTGGTTGGTGTGACAGAGCAAGATGCAGAGGACAGGAAGAAATGGAAACAGGTGATCCGCTGTGGCGACCCCTAATGGGAACAGCCGAAAGAAGATGATGATATATATATATATATATATATATATATATATATATATATATATATATAGAGAGAGAGAGAGAGAATTTATTTTATTTTAAACAAAAAACATCTTTATTAATTATCACTTATGACATAGGCAATCCTTCATTTATCTAAATGAAAATAAACTATTTTGACATATTTTCAGTTGCAAACATTATACATCACTTATGATCTATCCAGTCACTGTCAGTCAAACATTACAAAGCTCATTCAGATCTTGCCTTCTTTTAAACCTCATTCCTCCTCCAAAAAGTTACTCTGCATGTATTGTTCCCACAATTCCAATTTTTTCTATGTAATTTGCTCCTAACCTTTTCTAAAGATACCATTTCCAGTTGTTTTATCTCTGTTGCCATATTCACTACTTCTGGTACAATTGGTTTAGACTGATTTCCATTTTCTAGTAATTACTTATTTTTCGCAGCCACCATAATTAGACTTAGCAAGGCCTTATTATGTTTAGGCAATCCTAATTCTGTATCATAGCTTAAAAAATAATTTCTTTATTATACCAATTTGCTCATCCAGTATTTTTGATAGAGTAGTCTGCAGGGAATTTTTAAAGTCAGCTAACTCAATATACTCCCAGAAAAATTGTTCCCATTTACCTGCTTCTTCCCCATCACACCTCCAACATTTGCTATCCACTCCAGGAAAAAAATTCTTTGCAGTCTACTTGGATAAAAAATACCTGTGTAAATACTTCCAAGCAAAGATTCTAAATCTTCTTGACTTTGTTGCATATTTGGGAAACATACATATATCCCCCATTGTTTCTTTGCAAATTGCTTATACAGTCCCACTTCCCAATCCTTTCTAACCTCCTCTGATGGATGCTTATAGTTATCATGCAATATTTTATATGCTCTGTGACGATGTGAGGTATTGCCATCTGTGGCAGAAAGAATAGGACAGTGCATGTGGAACATATTCCAGCAGAGTTAGCTAGAGTTTTGTAAATAATTTTACGTCATTTGACTATCACACTGACTTGTACAGCTGCTTGTGTTAAAAATGTATCAACAATGTTATTATAACTGATTAAATGTGTATGTTTAAACAAAGAATTCTGGAAGGGAAGAGTAGAAGTTTTTGAAATTGTTCTAAAATTTTCAAATACTGCAACAGATCTTAGCAGAACTCTGAATTTGTTATGTACCAGAATCAGATGATAAAATATGATGGCATTCCATAACAATATACCTGTCACAAAGACATGCATGTAGAGTGTTTCTCCCCGGGCCCTGTTGGAAATTAGCTTTGTTCCAAGTTGGACTTTCCCGGTAAACAGATGTTAAATAAAATAAAAATTAAATAAATAAATAACCAGCACTGAGAGGATGGAACTCTCACAGCAGTTTTTGTTTTCTTTTCTTTTGGAACCTAATACATAAAAGACCTATGACAGTTATCGCAGTCAGTTGAGTTCAGTTCCGTTAGTTGGAAGCTTATCACCTTGCCTTGTAGAAGTAAGCATCCTAGCATCTAATCCTGCCTTGCTATATTAATTAACTTAGCTAGGGAACAGCTATTCTTAAGAGTCAGGAAATACAGTGAGATTAGTTAAGTAGTGTTTTTCTGCATCTGTTTAAATCTGTCCAGTTGTGTTATTTTTATTTCTCCTGTGATTGAAAGTCTGGTGTTTATTGTAATTTAATATTTAGTATTCTCATGTTTTCTATTTTATTATTTATTATTAAATATTATTATATCTTTCATTAAGGCTAGGCTTTTAGAGAATACTTGTAATGTCTCGAGGATACTTGTACTTATTTTAGTGACACCTTGGCCACTCCAAAAAGCTTGGCTGCTTAAGTTACATTCTGCCATTTATATCAATATTGATTTTACTCATTATAATTGGATACCCTTGTCAGAGCACGAGAGTAGATGACTAGTAGCAGTGTAGTTACCTTATTGTATGGCAGAAGGGGGCACAGCTAGTAAATCTGTGCCAGCCCTTACCAGATGTGTGTGTATGAAAATCAAATACATAGGTGTGGGTGTGTTAGCTACTTGGAAGTGGGACACAGGGTTCCAAAGTGAGTCTTGTTTGGGATTTGGTGCAACAGAGTGTCCAATCCCACGTGTGGAGTGTGTTCCCTGTGTGCGCTTGGGGGACACTGTGCTTGATGCAGAGAACTGCATCTTAAAATACTGTGTAAATCCATTCCTGTTCGTAGTGACCATCTCTCACTGGTGTCAGTGATGAGGATTGAGGCTCCTTGATTACTGGCCCAGGTAGAGAGGCTGTCACATGTTCCACTAATTATCTCTTTTATTAACAGCAGCTTCTGTTCTAGATTCTTCTTAAAACTCTATCAGCGCTGGTCTTTCCCTTAGGATCCCCCTATTTATTTCTCTTTGTCTATACTCTGATATCAGTCTTTGACAGGGGAGGCAATCTCTAGCATGCAGGCCAAACAAATTCTTGGCCTCTTCCTATTCTATTACCTTTCCCTCAGAGAGAGACAGAGTGAGAGAGAGAGAGAGAGAGAGAGAGAGAGAGAGTGATATTGTTTATTTATTGACATTTACTTATCGGGAATATCAGATTGGGTAGGAGCCCATTTTCAGCGGAGGCCCAGGGAGAAACGCTCAAAAATATTACAAAGCATTTTAAGAATAATAATTTTGCAGTCTTCAAAAATAATAGAAAAATCAAACAGTTTAAATACTTATACTAAATTAGACATAATATGAAAACATTGCTTAAGAACAAATACAAGTTATATGATAAAGATTTAATAGTTAGAAAAATATTAGCCAGTTTATAGAGGAATTAAATGTGAGTTAGTATAATACAAACATGAACTGCAATATGAAGAGAGAAAAGCAGGCTTATGGATTATTTAGAAATAAAGCTAAGTGGGAGGAACTGACAAAAGTAAGGAAGTCAGAGAGGAAGGAAGAGTAAGGAGATGCAAGGTATGAATATGTATTTTGCAACATTTAAGGATACAGTTTATCCTTTTTTGAGCAAGAACAGAGACACCTTTTGGCTAGGAAGTCTTTCAGAATGGTTTTGAAAGACAGGAGGGAGGGAACTGGCCTGATGAATAATGATAAGAAGTTCCCGGCCTTAACAACATGGTATGAGTACAGACAATGCCCAGCAGATTTGATAGGTTTGTGGACAGACAGAAGGATTTGGTCACTTCGTAATGACCAACTAGGAACATAGTTATGTAGAATGTTATTTAGCACTGGAAAAGCAGATGGATTCTGGATAATTTTATAGGTAGTAAGAAGCTGTGTATGTCAGCTGATGGGGCAGTTCTAACCAATTTAGGCTTTTTAGTGCTATACAGCGGGAGATTCTGAAAGGAGTATTTGTTACAAATTTAGCAACTTTGTTCAATTTGTATATGCAGGTGAAATTTAAGATTATCATCCACTGTCATCCCTAATAATGTGGTAAAAAAGTGACTTCAATAGTTGTATTATCAAGAAAGACGTCATTAAATTTTGTTTTTTCATGTGAGAAATGGGAGGAAAGTAGTAGTTTTTTTAGGGTCAAGCATGAGTTGTGAGTTACAAAGCCATGTTTCAGTTGCTGTTAAAGCTTCCTGATTAGTTTTTTTTGAAGGTGTGCCACTTTGTCAGATGTGCAAATGAATGTGGCATCATCTGCATTCTGTATTAGGGAGGCTTGTTGTGTGGAAGGGGTTGGCGAGAATATTAAAGAGGAGGGGACCAAGAATACAGCCTTGTGGCACACCGGTGGTGACTGGGAGGTATGGAGAGAGAGGATGGAGTGCCATTTTACTGACTGATACCTACTACATAGGAAGTTTTTAAACCATAGAAGGGTGAGCCAAGAGAGCAGTAATAAGGGCATTTGAAGTAGAAGCTTGCTATGATAAACAGTTTTGAAGGCTTTAGATAAGTCTAGAAATAAGGAGGAGACTAGTTTGCCATTATCTCTAGCTTTATTGTCAGTATTTATACAGGTTAGAAATGCAGTGTTAGTACTATGGGAAGGACAGAAGCCTTGTTGTGTGGCGGATATGAGTTCTTCCTGCAGGGAAATGTTAGCTTTCTTTTTAAAATACATTGTTCATGTATTTCAGATGGGGGATAAGCTTACTATAGGTCTGAAGTTAATAATGTCTGTTGAATTTCCTCCTTTGTGCAGAGAGATATCGTGTGACTTTTTCCAGAGAGAGGGAATGTGACATTCCTGGACTGACCTGTTTATAAGGATGGAGACAAGAGTAGGCAATGCTATCCACTGCTATTTTAAGGTATTCACTTGGGTGGTCATCAGTTAAAGTAGAGCACGGTTTGAGTTTAAGAGTAGTTTTATGTAGAATGTGGGCAAAGGTTTGAAGGTAAAAATGGATGTGGTGATACATGGCTTCTTGGCAGGGTTAGGATTAGATGTTGGGGAAACCTTGGTTAGAGATGCTATACTATCTAGAAAAAAAAGAGTTGAATTGTATTCCACTTTCAAGTGATAAGCTGCTGGGAGAGAGGTCAGGGTTGAATTCATGGCCAGTATGCAAGATTTCTTTAATGGCTGTCCAGGATTTTAAGGGTTATGTTTACTATTATTCTAAAAGTTATTATAGTATAGTTTTGTGTCTTCATTAATTTTCTTTTTAGTACAATTGCGAAGCATTCTGCAGTTTTCAGAATAATGTGGTTTTACATTATTGACATTGTTCCATGCTTTTTCTCTGTCCTCTATTAGCATTCTACTTATTTTGGATAGCCAAATTGCATTATTTGATTTTAGTCTCTTCCTAGAGAGATCTCTTCTTAGGTGCAAGGCTATTCATGATATTCAGGAAAATTGTATTGAATTCATTTACAACATCATCTAAAGGGAGGATTTTTAGTAAGTTCTCATTAGTAGATGATACGTTAGTAATGAACATTTCTGTGTTAAACTGGGAAAGGTTGCGTGCTGTATTATAAACATGCTGTTTAAGTGGATGTGTGAGATGGGTTGTATAGGATCACAGGAAGTTACTAGGCTAATGGCCCTAGGGCTCTTACAAGCCTAGCCATCTTCTGCCCTTATTTCCACGATAAGCACTTATTGCCCCTATCCAAGAGGGACACAGGTGGAACCCCCAGGGGGAATTTATAGTTACCCATCCGATCATCCAGACTGCATTTGAAGGTGGCCAATAAGATGCTCTGTTTGACATGAAGTGGCAGTCTGTTCCAAAGATGTGGTAACCTCTGGGAGACAAATCTGTTCCTCCAGCAGGTTCTATTACTGACAGATAGCAGGTAAAGGTCTTTAGAGTGAGTAACCTGTGTACCATTTGCGAATATGCTGCATTTCCAATAAAGCAGGGTCAGAGATTGCCTTACTTGCAAGGCAGAGATGAAACAGAATAAAGTGACAGTAACTTCAGAGGATCCACATAAGACAGATGCTGAAGACCTTGAATTTTCCTTGTGAGGAACCTTTGTGCATGTTTGTGAATCTATGTATTGATAATACACACACAGACATACATATATATATATATATATATATATATATATATATATAAATGCACGTGTGTAGCTCACACACACACACACATATATAAATATATACACGTGCATATCTATATATTATATACATATATATTTGCATACACATGTATATACATATACACGTATGTACATATGTATACATTATATACATACTCGTATATGTATATACATGTGTGTTTATATATGTGCATATATACATACATACACATATAGATACATACAAATAAACATATGTTTATAAAGATATATATATATATGTATACACACACACATATTACAAAGGAAGTAACGGCACGATATATGTATACATAATTATAATAATATATTTACTGAAAATATAAGTCCGTCAACGATGTCAGGCATTAAACTTTAATGTTGTGGGAAAATGCACGTAGATGCAAAACCTGTTGTTCTATTTATTTGAGTTTTTATTTGAATTGGGTAACACTTAAAAAATGTCCTTGGTTTTAGACCTTTATCCCGTATTATTTTTGGCCTTGTTCAGAATTCCTGAATAAAGAAGTTTAGAGGTATTGCGGATCATACAACCTGTATGTTTGGCGTCCTGCAGTCACACAGGAATCCCCAACTTTGGCTCAAATGTTTTCTCTTCCCCTCTTAAAATGTGACTTTTGGGGGGTCGATTATAGTCAGCAACTAACGGCAATTATTAATACAGAGTTATTTTACAATAAAAATTAGTGATAATGGAGAGAACTGGCCTGAGCGTAACTATCATTCTCTGGCACGATTTGCTCAGACCAGTGTTCTCCATTATTGTCCAAATTTATCAGGGGACACCTGTAAGAGCTAATGCCTTTTAAGGACAGCTAAGTTTGTGGCTAGTGAACACCACGATTCAGAGAATTTAGTTCAGTGACTCCCACTTTTATAATGACGTTACACTTTTGAATTTACTCATGGTTTTATACACAAAAGGAACAAATAGCAATTTCAACATATGCATGCATATTATGTCGAACGTGTTTTTTTTTAATTCACAAAAGCTGATATATATACTTTAAACATATTTACACACACATCTCAAATGCAAAAACAAGTACTGGAAAATAATATCACCCGATAGCTGCGACTTTACCTCACCTCACTTTACTTAACTGAAGGGTAGGAGAGTCTGTGGCCGGCGGTTAGACAGGTTCTATTCATTTAAAATTAAAAATTAAATAAATTCTTCTAAAATCTTCTATGTGTAGAGTGGCCACATTGCATCGATAACGGGTACGTTGACTATGTCCGAATACACAAACGATTTATTCCTAGTTGCTACTCATTGATGGAGTCACAAGATCGGGAGTCTAGCGACGTCCTCCCTTCGCTGATATCGATGGTACATCAGGCAACCGTAAATAGTTTTTTATTTAAAGGGGTCGCTCGGATGGGCTTGTGGTGAGGAGAGGAGAGAATGTGTTACTGAGGAAGTTGAGGAAGACTGTTTTGGAAATGATAACAGGAGTATTGATATGGATTTAAATGAAAATAGTATATGAAGTAAATGCAGATGAGAAATGTGAAATGAGAGAAAAAGTAGTTGCAAGGCCTAAGAGGCATACAGATGAAGACGGGCCTACATTCAAAGAAGAAAGTATAAACAAAGACAAACTCAATTCCAGTGAATATGTTTTAATTTGCTTTCTAGTAATGCCAATAGTATTAAGATAGTTCAGATATTAACTGAATCAGAGTAGAATAAAGAAGCAAAACTGGATAGTGTGTGTATTTGCGCGAAAACTTCAGATTTTCTAAAGAAGGTAGAAAAATGTGTGGTTGTTATTTGAAAGTGGTATAGATATACTTATTATGAACCATATCATAGTTAAAAATTTGACAGCAAGTGAGATTTATTGTTCTGAAGGCCAATAGCAAACATGGCAGATTGATAGTGGTTTGTACAGCACAAGAACTTTCTAAGCTTTATAGTACAATACTCTTATAAGTGGAAAACTTATGATACACAGTTTTAACTGTGAGTTTGAAGGTAAAGAAAAGGAGCTTGTTAGTGATGAAACAGAAGCTTTTACCTTGCACAGAAGGCAAGTAATACAAACAGAAAGGTATATGCAAAGTTTGTGGGATGAAAAGGGATATACTGCTGGAAAGAGATAAGAATTAGAAGTTGTTGTACATAGATGTCTACAATATGTTTGAGAGTAAAAAATGAAAGAAAATTATATCAGATATTAGAAAAGTGTTTGTGTGCCAAGTACAAACTGAAGAGCAGGTCAATATTGTACAGCCCTGGTTGTGTGAACTGAGCAATAAAGTCCTGACTGTAACCCAGATTGCCTGAACTGTGGATAGGGCAGGTGATGACTGGAGTAAGTGACATTTACAAACTTGTCCATCATGGGTGGTGGAAGATGGTGATTTGGGTGAGGCCATTTCTGAATGCCATTACAAAAACTGACTTAAGCACTTTGCGTATGGTAGCAAGCTGTTAACTTCAAATCTAGCAATGGGATTGCTACAGTTTTTTTTTTTGCACTTTGAAGAACTTAGAGGGAGAGGATCTGACAAAGGGAATGGACTCTTTTTTGATTTTCATGTGAAGAGCTAAGGAAACTGGGTACCAGATCAGCCAGCTATGGCTGTAGTGTGTGTGTGTGTGTGTGTGTGTAATGGTTTGTTCATGTGTGTTTGTGTAAGTACATAGAAATAAGAAGAGTGCCATTGGTGCATACATCAGCTTTGAGGGTGGGTTATGGCCCAAAACAAAAGCTCTTATTGCTCGGATACCAGTAAAGGCACAAACCCAGTGATGGCTGCCTATATGACAGCACCCTCAGCCTGTTTCTCCCCAGTAAGAAATGCTCATTACTGGGGAATTTATCCCCTCCTGCTTCTTCCTAGTTGCTACACATTGATGGGGGTCACAAGATCACAGCTCTAGTGACGTCATCCTATCACTGACATCGGTGATGCATAAGGCAAGCTAACTTGAGGGAGGCTCGATGTCAGCAGGCATAGAGAGGAAAAAATGTATAGAGAAAATCAGGATAGAGAATTAAGACTGCATCAGAAGAATAAAGCATAAAATGAACACAATTGTCAATGGTCAGTAAAATACTCTGAATTATTGTGTGTGATTTATGAGTATTTTTCTGACCAGTGGCTGTGTTTTGGTTGGTTGGTGTGGGACTTCATGGTATCAAATGAGAAAAATATGGAAAGAGGTCTTGGGGGGATGTAATGAGCCATGAATTTTGTAAAATGTTTAGTATGAAAAATTGGCAGTATTTTGTTAATGTTCTGGATTTGTGGCTTGGATGAATAATGGGAAAGTAACCTACAAACGTTTTATAAATAAGTGTTAGGAAAATATTAAAAACTAGATATGCATTTCTTTATTGACTATAAATTCAAACTATTAATGAGAGTAGTGTAGAAAGAACTAAAGGAAGTGCTGTTTTTTTAATTAAAGACGATATATGTACATTTAAGAAAGGGAAAAGTATTAAAATGCCATTTTGTTTTTGGAACTAATAGGTATTATTGTTCATGAGCAAAAAAAAAACAAAGGTTGGTAGAATTTAATATTACTAAATCTGTCTCTGTATTGAGTAATCAGTCTGCAGTCAATCAAATATTCAGTATAGTTAAACTAATTACATTAGCTTAAACTCTACCTACCCAGTCTGTTGAATACATAACTAACATAAAACAGTGTTTTTGAAGGGGCAAGTCCCCTGCTCCCCAGTACCCCAGCTATTTTAAATATACCAATTCTAAGTTTGCACAATAGTGAAAAAAGGGCTAAGTCCCTTATCCCACTGACTATAACCTTGAAGAAACATTCTCTACTCTTTGACTTAGCAGTACAAGTGAAGAATATAAGGACGATGGAAAGTATACTTAACAGAAAACAGCTTAAAATGTTGTCAAGTATGAAAATACAGTAATGAGAGACAAAGTTGGAAAACATACTTTTTGAAAAAAAGGAAATATGCAGAGTATTAAAAATGTTTGAAATGTCACTTGGGAAAATATATTCCTCAATAAGTAAAGTTTTTGTGGGGTTAGGAGGGTTTATAGGTGCTGTATATGTGTATTTCCAGAAAAAGATGAAGTAATATCATTAGCAATTGTTTTTGCAGCATTATGGGGATACAAAGAAATGTAAAAGGGATTTTTTTTGTTTTAAATATTAAAGTATATGTTTTGGGTTAATAAATTCAGTAGATAAAGATCCACTATTGCATATGCACACAATTTGTGGAATACTGAAAGAAAATGAAGATGAAACAGAAAAAATAAAACAGTGATTCAGCAAACTTACAAGTATCATGAGTATAGGAAAGAAAAATATATGGACAATGATGTATTATATAAAGCATTATGTTAATTCTTGAAATATTCATATTGAGCAAGTGGACTGTAAAATGGAAGGAATAGTATAACTTTGTAATACAAACATTGTGAGATAAAACTGTTGGGGAAATTTAACAATACGTAGACGATATATTCTTAAGGTAAGAACGACAAATATGGAACAAGTATTTCTTGGAATGATTTTTGTGGAGATTATCACAAAAAATGATTTCTGTAAAGAGAAAATGAAGTATAAAAATAATAATGGTATAAATGTGCTCAGTAGCAAGACATAATGAGAATAAAAGCCTGAATCATGTTTGTGTGTGTGTGTGTGTGTGTAACAGAATTATACTTTTGGAGAAAATACAGTAGAAGAATTTCACTGCAGTAAGATGGAAATATAAATGAATAAATTATGTGTTATGGCTACTGTACAAATATTTTCAGTACAAGAGAATCAGTTGTTAAAAATTATTATGTGGGTAGAATGGAAATATGGGGCAGACAGTGTAAATATAATAAGTTTTGAGAACAATGAAACTGGAATAAATATGAACTAGAAGAGAAGGCAGTAAGAAAAGAAAATAATTTTAGCTGATTACATTAGAGTTCTTTTAATCTTGCATCATTTTATTTCCAATGCATGCTGTTTAATTGTTTGAAATGATTGAAAATTAAAATAAAGCCACCAATGTTATTTCTTCAATAAGTGTGCCATGGGGTCTTTTACATCTGCCTGAGCTGCCACTAATTCAGACGAATGAGCCCTTGGTTTAATGTCATATATGAAGGATGGCACCTTTATAGACATTGGTAGAGTTAGTGCAAGCTATGTAAACCAAGTGACTCAAGGACAAATAGTGTTCAGTCTCAAAGGGGGATTCCCAGTGGGAGTGGTGTGCACCAGTGTTCAGCTCTGAGTCCATTGTTGTTCATACTGGTGATGGAATACAATAACAAGCAGGTCGGAGGAGACAGATCAACAAAGTTGCTATATGCATACGGTGTGGTTTTACTAACATACTCTCACTTAGAACTTCAGCGAAGGATAGGGGAATTTAATGCAAAACTTACAGATAAGACATTTGTAATGGCAGCAAATGGTGGAGTTCAGAAGAAACTGAGTATTGAGATAGAAGGGAAAACAGTGGAACAGGTTAACAACTTCAAATATTTGGGAGGGGTGGTTGAGGAGAAGGAAAGTCGGAAGGAACTGCAGCTAACTGGCACAGATTGTCAGGTGTAGTATATTACAGAAGAATGCCAAACAAGCTGAAAAGTATGATGTACAAAACAGTAATGCGACCAGTACTACTATATGGTATGGAAACCTGGGCAGTAAAGGCATAGCAGTTGAGGAAGCTAGAGGTGATGGATATGAAGTAGCTGAGAAGGGTGGTAGGGTGCACACTGTAGAACAGACAAAGAATGAGGACATAAGAGCAGAGGCCAAAGTAGCTCCAATTGCAGAAAAGGATAAAGAGAACGGATTACTGTGGTTTGGGCTCATGTACAGAAAAATAGAAGACAATTTCTTGAAGAACATTTCGGACAGATAGAAAGAAGGCAAGAGAAAATGCGGACATCTAGCAAAGAGGTAGATGGATTGTGTGAGAGAAGACCTGCGACAGTTAGGTATGAGTGTTAAAGAAGGCAGGAGAGTGGCACTGAATAGAGAGAGAGATGGTGACAGTTGACACAACACCTCAACCCCATGTAGAAAATGGGAAAAAGGGGATTAATGATGATGATGATGAAGGATGGTACCTCAGGACTGCATTGGCTCCCTTATGCTGTACTGCATTGTCTGTCATTGGAAAAATGAGTTCATGCACCTGGTGTGGGAATAGAACCAGTAGCCTTCTAATCTTCCAGCATCAAAGTTTGCTGTGCTACCTTCTAAACTACAGACACTGTAATGTAGGTCAAAAGCAGTACAAATGACCACCTGACACTTCTGCAGTCTAAGAAGAAGCAATTTCAACATTATTGTCTGTTTTGGACCATTGTCAGAGGACATAGACGAGGAGGAAGAGGAAAGCACCTTGAACACAATGTCTGTTTGGGACCATTGTCTGGTGATGTCCCCCGTTTTTTTAGGAAGATCTTTATATAAAGTCACTGCAAGAAGCCCAGAAAGGATACTGGCCCATAACCTTAGTTTTTTGGTGTTTTTCAAGGCAGCTACATTTATCTTTAGGGTGATCTGCATTAGTCCTGATTCTGTCGTGACTGCATCCAAACAGAGAATGCTGGAACTCTTTCTTCTCCTTTATGGAATGGTGCAGACTTGGCCATCAGTTCATTTTCTTTTCTCCTTTCCCTGTCCATCAGAAGGTTCAGGCAAGGAACAAGAAACAGAATATCCCTGACAAAAATGCCATCTTGAAGGTTCCTTGAAATCAGCAAAGTATTGGGCACTAGAATGTATTATTTTCAGAGGAGTGTAAACAAGAGTCTTATGGCACATTCTAGATTTGAGCAACTGCAACATCTTTAGCCTGTATGGAATCTTTCATATCATATTCTTTAAGTCCTCCTCTTGCTGCTATCCAGGGAATGCTAAATATGCTCTTTGGATCTTCAAGACACTCACTGCTACATAAAAATGAAAAAGCATTTGAGGAGATTCTTGTGCTTGTGAATAGTCATTAATCAGATTTAGGCACTTCACATCAGACTCACTGCAACTCCATGGGTTTTCACAGTGTACATATTGGTGGTAGCTGCCCACATATATCTACAGGGGGCAAAATTGTTTGGATGACTGGTTATCAATGGGTGACTACAAAGACAGTTTCACCAGATAAAGCACGTTTTTGCTTCACATCTTTCAGTCTTTGGTGTTTAATGTGAACTTTGCAAAGTCCCAGGTCACAATTTCATAGATGCCAAGACTTGTTGGACATTTTGCCACTAGAGAAACTTCATGACATCCTATTAGTGATTCATGCTGTTCTATCCATGCCTTCCCCCAGCCTGCCAGCCTTTGACTCAGGGTGTTGGGATTAATGTTTTGTTGTTGTCTCCAGACAAATGGTACAGTAGTGTTTCACAATAGACATAAGAGTGCATCTTCACAGGAAAAATATTACTTAGAGGCTCCAGTTAGGATTTTAGAGGCCTGCAGGAGATGTCGAAAGTGGCATATATTTCCAAACAATCAGTTAGTTTGCAGATTTTTTTGTTCTGTCTTCTCCAGCAGCAAATGTGTCTTCAGATATATCAGCCTGGAATGGAAGGAGAAGAAAATCATTGAGGTGGACACGTGGTTCAGGGTCTGTAGTCCAGTCAGGAATCCAGGTTGCACTTCAGTGTTTTGGTGTTGAGATCAGTCTTGTTCTTGCAAACATAGAAGAATGCAAAGTTCCTGTAATCACAGCTGCACATGTAAAAAAACACACTCTCCAAAGCCAAGAACACAGCATCCATGGGACCTGACAACATCCCAGGCTGCGTTCTACATGAACTACAGAATGAACTGGCACCCCACCTAAGTACCATGTTCAATCATAGCCTCACCTCAGGCTTTGTGCCCAGTGAATGACGCACAGCAACAGTTATCCCACTCCACAAAGGGGGAGCCACCATGGATCCCATGAACTACAGTCCATTAGCCTGATGAGCCTGGTCTGCAAGGCTATGGAATGTATCATCATGGAACTTATAAACAATGAAATTGGTAATCTCCAAACTCTGGACCCTACCCAGTTTGGGTTTGTAAAAGGCAGATTATGTCTCCTAAACCTGATAGACTTCTTTGAAGCAGTCACCAAAGCTGTAGATGATGGTAAGGTGGTCCACACAGCCTATCTAGATCTCACCAAGGCTTTCGACACCATCCCCCACTCTGGAATTATAGATAAACTCACTAAACTAGGTATAAATCCCTATGTCACAAGATGGGTTGCCAACTGGCTCACCGACAGAACGCACCCTGTGAAAGTAGCAGACTCTAAATCCAACTTCAGACCAGTGACAAGTGGAGTACCACAGGGTTCAGTCTTAGGTCTTCTCCGGTTTAGTATCTAGTTCTCTGAAGTACAGGCTAACACAGAAGGTCTTTGGCTAACAAAGTTCGCAGATGACTGCAAACTAGGAGCCATAATCAAAACTCCTAACGATGTGGACAACCTACAAAAGGGCCTCACTGAGACAGATTCCTGGTGTCAAAGCCATGGCCTCAAGCTCAGTGCCAAAAAGTGCATTGTCATCCCTTTTGGTGAAAACTTTGTACCCATGATCTACCACATAGGCGGTAGTCTACTTAACACCAAACGTGTCATAAGAGACCTTGGGACACAGGTGGACAGTAGTCTCTCCTTTGATAATCACATCGCCACAGTAGTCAGGAAATCCTTCTACATGGCACACTTCATCACAAAAGGTTTCTCATCTAGGAAAAAAGAGGTCATTGTTCTCCCTCTACTCATCACTCATTAGACCCATTATTGAGTACAATGCTGTTTTTGGTATGTACCTCACAAGACATCTACAACAACTGGAAAGGCCGCAGAAATACCTCACAAAGAGGATTACCGGCCTCAAACACATGCCCTATGCAGACCATCTCAGAAAACTCCAGCTTTACTCTGTCACATAGCGCCTACTCAGAGGCAATCTCTGTCTAACATACAAAGCTATATCAAAACTAGAGCTGTTGGACATGCTCCACTTAAAGAAATCCCAATCCCTTCGAGCTACATGCTCTAGGGACCTAAACCTTGTCACCACAATAAACAGAATATGCTGGAGGGATAGATTCCTGTCCCAGAGACTTCCCATACTCTGGAACAAACTACCTATCTATATCAAACAAAGCCCCTCATTAGCACTTGTCAAGAAAAATCTTGATGATTTGATGGGAGATAGGAAATTCACTCCGGGGATCACTTCTGTGGCTCTGTTTGACAGGGGCACAGAAAAATATTTTCTTGGGTGACAAAAGCCAGGGTACCATTTGGCTAGGCTTATATAGGCCCTAGGGCCAATAGCCTAGTACCTACCTATGAACACTGCAGACCACATTTCCATTCACTGGGACAGTATGTCAGCAATGTGGTACATTAGCAAACAGGGACTCACTCCTGTCCCCTGTGTAATGAAGATATTAAGGTTTGGGAGTGAAACTTAAAGAACAAACATTTTCTGTCCTTGGTCCATATTCCTAGTGCAGATGAATGTCTAGCTACCAGACTCGGTGGATATGTCCTGATGCTTTCTGAGTAATCCTTGAATCCTCAAGTGACCAAAATTATTTTCCAAAAGTGGGTCACCCAGTCTGTGACTTTTGTGTACCTCAACTAGTTTCAGGCGTCACAGGTATTTTTCCACAGTCCTTTTCCCAGTAGCAATTTGCTAATCCTCTACAGAGGTCTGTTTAGTGCCTATTTCCAGTTCACATGTAGGTAAACCTTAAGGTCTTGGCCTATTTTGTGTTCTAAAAGAACTTTATGTAGAGCAGCTTTCTTCTTTTGGACTCCAGTTATTGATCCTTTTGCCTGTTTGAGAAACACATGCCACCTCTATTTTAGTTGGCTGGTTCAGTGAAAAATGTTTTTGTTTTGGAAAACTCTGTAGTAGCTGTAACCTCAGCTAGACAAATTTCTGAGTTGCAAGCTGTATCTGTGAACAGGCTTTTTTATTGTCCACAAAAATGAGATTCGTTATGTACTAACTATACTTTTATTTTATGCCTATACTAGTGACCAGTGTGGCTCAGTATGCTTATTTGCCAACTGCCTTCTCACAGTACCCTATAATTAGTTAGGGTATCTTCTTAACCATGTGGTTGTACACAGGTGGCTCAGGTAATATGCAGGTAGACCAAATAAGAAAATATCACCAGCTATTTATTCTTTGCTAAAGGATACAAAGATAAAAAGTTAACAGACAATATCTTCCTAATGAGTATCTTGTATTTTATGTTGTTATTAGATATGTTGGAAAATATTGCAAAATCTCACATAACATGTTTTACCAGAGCTCTCTCTACATGTATGGTTTTCTTCCATAATTTTTCCCCTGGGTGATATTTTTGCATCTACTATTTGGTCATCCCTGAATACCTTTACAAAACCTTTTCAGCTTGGATATGACTTCTAGATTGAGGTCTTCCTCTGTGACCATAGTTATCATAGTTATGTCTTCTTAGAGTTGTCAGGTATGATGATTTATCCACCATCCACTTGCCTTCTGCTTTTTTCCCTTTTCTTATTTTTTCCACTTGGTCCAGAATTGGGGTGGTAAATCGGAGCAGTGCTTATGATATCAAGGAGGATGAGTTAATAGCTAATGTGCTAAGTGATTCTAACACTTACAGTGAAAGTTGTGTTGGTCTCTGCATCAGGAGCTGTAGTCACAGTTCCACTGTTTTTGATGCATACCCATAACTGTTATGTCTAGTTATTTAACAGTTTGGGCAAAGTAGAGTTACCTAGTGGCAAGGAAGCTGTAGATGCAGGATTTGTATCTCCCTATCAAGAAACACCAGTAATGTAGTGAAATCCCAAGGCTATAGATTAACTCGAATTACCACAGAGATGGAACCATTTTTGAGAAACCTGAACAACTTAGAGAATGATTTTCTAGTGAGAGGCTATGAAAGTCAGATGTTAAAAAACATCCTGGAACCCATTATAGAACTGAAAAGGACTGAAGCACCTTCACTCAACCTCCACAGTAGAAAAATGTTAAGTAATCCCACAGAGAATAACAAATGCAAAAATAGCTGCATCCTGACATACACTTTGGATTATCACAGTATCAAAAATATTATTGAAGAAAACTGGGACATTGTCACAGGAAACCCTTTTCTGATTAACATCTTAGGTGAAGCCCCATCATTTGTTTATAGGAAGGCCAGGAATATTAGAAGTTTTGTTGAATTTAAACCTAGACCATGTGAGAAAAGCACTAAAAGATGTGAAACTAATTGTACATTTTGTATATTTATACAGTAAGGTGATAGTTTTTATTGCCCTTATTTAAAGAAGATCATTAAAACCAGTGCAGGGGGTGACTGTAACACTAAAAAAGTAATTTGCAGGGCACAGTGCAATGAATGTGATGCATTCTATGTGGGCAAGACTGTAAATAAACTCAAGCAAAGGATTTCATGTCATCTGTCAGAAATCCGCTCTGGGTGTAAAAATAATGCACTAGCCAAACACCTTTCTCTTCATAAAAGACACACAAGTTTTAAGTTCCAGATCCTGGATCGCATAGACATGGGTGATCTTGAAGGAGACATCCCGAATATTCTGGAGAAACATGAACTCATGTGGCAATTAAAGCTGAACTCTTTTAGAAAGCCTGGACTAAACTACTACTGTTCAATTAAAAGTGCACTGGAACTTAGAAAATTGCCACATTGTTTACATGACTAATTGTATTTTATTTTATTATTTTTTTTTCTACAAATTGGTTTTAAATACCATTTTAAATAATTTGAAATTTAAGTGTATATTTTGTTTCCATCATCTTACATACATTTTGTCTTATTTTTATTTTTTTCTGGTTCTCTTTTTTCCACTTTATTCAAAATTATAGTAATAACAATACTAACTAATTATACAATTATATAGGTTTTTAGGGTTCTTGTACACAGACCTGAAGAAGTCTAGAAGGACGAAAGCGATCTTTGTTAACAATAGGTTATGAAAATAGAAACTGATTTTTACATGCAAAATGTATATGTATATATTTATATATAATTTTGAACTAAGGTTGATATATTTCCAGCCATGTAGTATATTGCCTTGGATAAAATCACAGACTTAATAATCTACTTAATAATTTGGTTAAATAAGATGTACCATTAAAGTACATTAGGGCTATATATTATTATGACAGCTACTAGGTAGGGCAGGACCAGCTCGAATGTCACACTGATGGGGGAAGGGATGTGAATTTAACATGTGTACCAATAACACTTTGTTTTACAGCACAATAAACCACACCCATGCCTGATAAAAAGTATATATATATTTAGAAAGCTTGTGAGGAAATTATTACTCTATTTTTGTTTTACTTGGATCGCTTGTCTGTGTACTTAATAAAGGATTTTCGACTGGAAACGATGGCCTGCCTTGCTTGGATTACTTTCGAATACTTATTAATGCTGTAGAATTATATATTTTCTATTATTACTTTTTGACTTGACGACTTTACATTCGCTACTTCTACTACTATTGTCTGATCTGATTAATATACAGAGATTAACTAGAAATATATGGACTGAAAATCTTCCACACAGAGAAGTTTCTTACACTGTTTTGTTTTTAGACCCACTACACTTTAGTGGGTTGTTTTGAGACTTCGGGGATACCACGGAGATTACTTGTTTTTTAATTACTATAATACAATCCTGACAGGAGATAAAGTTCATACACCAAGTAGGTACTACACCCACATAGCTAGGGGCTCTTACAGCTATCAAAACCCCAAAGTGGTCTACCTGGCCATCTGTAACCCCTGCAGAGCTTTCTACATGGGTCTTTCCATGTGAAAACTGCAACAGCGCATTAGAGAGCACCTGGTGGCAATCAAAAACCAAGACGACAGCAACGCCCTAGCCAGGCATACCCTCTCATGCCAAGGATCTTTCCAGTTCCTAGTGCTAGAGAAAAGAAAATTAAAGCATTCTTTGGTGATTTTTCCACAGTTCTAGAGTTTAAAGAACTTAAATGGTAAATCCTGTTAACAGCAGATTATCCCCCTGGCCTCAACAGACACCTAAACATACGTTGTGCCCTTAAATGGAGGAGATGACATTCAAACCACACCCTCAGGGATTCCCTTACCTAAACATTACCTCACAGGTTATCCTCACAAAGTGTAATATCAGCTACATGCCCACCTAGTTAATCTTATTCCTGAAGAAAAGATCTTCCTTTCACTTTCTGAAGAAGTTTGCAGTAAGCAGATGAAAGCACTCAAAGTATTAAGTTTACAGTTTGAAGTTTATTGTTTAAGTAATCGTTAACATGTTTTTTCTTTAATCAACAAGTAAGTAAATCAAGTGTTGCAAACTGTTTGATTGGATTGGTGAATTACCAATCCTTTTCTGCTGATTAAAGAGATTAAGAAGCAGCTCCTCATGGTACTTTGCATCATTTTTTATAAAGAAAGTAAAGAATGAATACTGGCTCAAAAATAGAAAATCTTTTACCAAAATCCCAAGCTGAGTGACTCACAAGCATTTTTATCAAGGACGAGAACCCATGATCTACATAAGGGCATCCAAGAAGAATGTGTTGAACACTTCCCCAAAGAAAGTGGCTCCATCTGTTCCAATAAAGTCTAGTAAGTTTGAGTCCTCTTTTATGTTTCTGCTGTTAAATGCTTTTATTACATAAAGATTCCATAAGCAACAGTCTTTCTTTTTTTCATATTTACCAAGAAAAGTTTCCATTGAAAAAAACAGTTTCAGATATAATGTCACAAAATGTCTCTTTGTCAATAAGAATAAATGCTCTTACCTCATGTGCTTTTACATCCAAAAGAGTTATTAAATTGTCCCATACTCCGTACCTGTCTGTTTCTTCATCTTCTTTACTATGAATCCTTACACCATACTTTTTTTTCATTTTCTTCTGCCTTCTTTTACTTTGTCTGCATGTGTTTTCTTTTCCATCTTACCACTATTCTTCATGGTTGTCTCTGCATCCTCCTTTTGTATTTTCTCCATAATGTCTCCCCAGGAAACATCTCCTTCATTTTTTGGCTTACTCTGCACCATCATTTCTTTAAAGGAAAACTCCACCTTCTACAGTTTAACTGAACTCTTAGTTTGCTTTTCTCCCTACAATATGATTCAAGTACTGTGTAGGTACCTGAAACCTGCCTGTACTTTATAAAACTTTAATTTCCTCACTTTGGTATCAAAGGAAAGACCACCCACTTTTTTTAAGCTTAACTTCTCACATAAGTTGCTTAGAAATTTGTCTGCACCTGCACGGCATACCACAGACACAGAGGAATTTGTAGTCAGGAGCTCAGGCTGCTGTAAATAAGACAGAGAGGTGTGAAACTGTTTTTCATTGTCTTTATTGCAGAGAAGAAGAGAACTTGCACTGATTCACAGCTGCTTCTAATGTAGCCATGCCTTTCATAGCAAAAGAGAGAAATTACATCAGTCAATGGTTCAAAGGCAGTTGTCACCTCTTTTGACAGATTTATATAAACAGCATCATAGTACTGAAATGCTAAGCTTTAAACTTTAAATGTTTGTTTTTTATACTACTTTACATTTTAAGATGACTTGAATGTAGTGTCAAAGATGTCTGTGACATTTAGAGAAAAGTCAGAATTTTTTTTTAATCCTTTTAAAGTATCAGCACATTTATCAAAGTGTAGGGGGAGGGGCTGTCGATTCATCTTGGACTACAAAAAAATACTTTGAACAAAGGCCTGCATTTTAGCAACTGTTTTGGTTGCAGCTGTATAATTCCTTACTATACTATAAAACAAGCCCTAAGACACACACAAATGAGGGCCATTCAAGAAAAAAAAAAAAAAAAGCAGTCCTGTTACAGACAGTATATAAGTTGACAGTGACTGACACTAATCCCATTATATGTCAATGGGATGGGAATACACCACTACTTCTTTATGTTTAGCATGACTCATATAAAGCAGACTTGAAATGGATTATGGGAAAGAGAAAGGCTTGAAGAAAAATAAGATCACTTTGATATGTCAAGCTCCATTGACAGCCATTTTGCAGAAAACATATTAAAATTCTGTAAGAAGCAGTCAGAGTGATTTGTAAGATCTTAAAATAACTAAAAAACAGAGATAAAGTGAAAAGATTGATTTTTTTAGTTGTAAGGTGGAGTTTTCCTTTAAGTAAATTATCTTGCAAACCTTCTGACTAGTGGGTTGTAATTACAAATCCATCATTTGCCGAATCATCACCATCAAACAGGTTTCTCTGAAGTTGTTCCTCATAATCCTGCACACATTCTCCAGTCTCAATATTTGCTTACTCCTTCAATTCTTTTACTACTCTATCATCTCCTTTTCTCTCCATCTTTCTCTCTGTTTCTGCAGGCCACCTTTGCGCCTGGAATAGAAACAAGAAGTGCTCCTCCAAAGTGGTTCCCACTCACAACAATGACAAGTAGGGGAAGTTCCCCAATGTCCTGGCAAGATTTCCCCTAGTAATATAAATACCACCTTGAGTCTCCCTTGAAAAGAAGTTACTAGCTCAATGGCACTAACCTGGTCAACAAACGATAAATAAAGGATAACATTAGGAAGTGGAATAAAAACTTAAAAAATACTATTAGATCTACTAAAACAGCTCATGTACTTAGCATCTGAAACTAAGGACAGTTATAAGTCCTTCTTTAGCTATGTCAAAAAACAGAAATAACATATAATACTGCCCTGAACTTAATCTTAATGGCACCACCTACTCTGATTCAGTAGACACTGCCAATATACTAGCACATTTAGTGTGAATTTCATTCCAGAGTTAACTATCCAACATCCATTTATCACTGAATCTCTCAGACCCTCCATTATCACTAAAGAGCATGTACTGAAGATACTCACCTAAACTAAAAATACTTTCCCATGGGACTTGCCTATAGACCTGACTGTTTTACTAACCAAGTTCTGGAAGAGCCACTTCTTAAACTGTTTAACTTGAGTTTATCCACTGGTTTTGAACCAGGAGTTTGACACGCAACAGTAGTAATGCCATTTCACAAGGGTGGTCCTACAGCTGACTCTTGGAATTGAAGGCCCATCATCCTGACCAATCTTATTTGCAAAGCCAAGGAACATATTGGAACTGATATGATAAACTGTGATATTAAAACTTTCATGAGACTAGACCCTCAGCAGTTTGGCTTTGTCAAGGGTAAATTCTGTCTAATGAATCTGTTTAACTCCTTTGAAAGGCTGTTGACCATGGCCATGCTGACCACTCTGCATACCTTGACCTAGCCAAGCCATTTAACACCATTTCGCAAGCTATCATAGTAAGTAAATTTAATGAATTGCAAAAACATTCCTATGTGGTAATATGGATGGAAAATTGACCAAAATGCAGAACCTACACTATACTGGTAGCAGGTGTATTATCAGAGAGTATAAGGGTGACCAATGGTGTTCCACAGGCCTCAGTGCTGAGAACATTTTGTTTGTCATTTCTTTTCTGAGCTCTAGACCACAAATCAAGACCTCTGGCTAGCCACATTTGCAGATGCCTATAAATCAAGAGTCATTGTCAAGTCCCCTTCTGATGCCAAAGCCCTTAAGCAAGAATGTAGACATGTAAATACCTGGTGTACTAAAACTAAGCCCAAATTAAATGCTAAAATAGTGCAATATTGTCACATTTGGTTAACAACCTTTCCCTCCAGAATACAATATAGACAACACCCAACTCCAGCACAGCAAGTTGCCAAAAGAATATTATCCATATCTCAAGAGGTTATTGTCCCCTTATGTTCACCTTTGATTAGGACAATTATTCAACACAATGCCCCCTCTGGGATGTGCCTCACTAGACATATCAAACAACTAGAAAGAACCCAGAGGTTCCTTACTAAGAAGGTCACTGGCATAAAAACCCTAAGCTGCCAGAAAAGACTCAAAGGACTCTCCCTTTATTCATTATCTTAAAGACTTCTGAGGGGATATGTGTGCTTTGCCTTCCATGCCATTAGAAACTCAGTGATCCTGGTCTGTTGTTTCTCCACATATCAAATAGGCCTACAAATACCAGAACCAGGGATATAAAATTTCTTCAGCAAATAAATACAACACTGTGGTGAGATAGCTTCATTATGCAGCATCTTCCCTGCCTCTGGAGTAGACTTCTGCTGCAAATCAAGCAATATGATACATTTATCCTTTAAATGGGAACTGGATAATTGGATGGGTAATCACAGAGTCATACCTGGCTTGAATGGTCTAGCCCTCCTTTAAGGGTAGGGATCAGCAAGGCATAAATGGTTGAAAGATTCAATTGCCTTGTATTTCCTATGATTCCCTTGACTAGCTATTTTGTTTCTCTATCCTAACTGCTCAGTAATGTACTGGAGTTAACAGACATCCAGCAGTGGGCCCCACCATCTGAGCAGGTGGAGTGCTTTGTTCCTTAACCACAAAATCATTGATGGTTATGGATGCAAATGCTTCCAGTGCTGGACCCCTGTGTGTGTGTGTGTGTGTGTGTGTGTGTGTGTGTGTGTGTGTGTGTGTGTGTGTGTGTGTGTGTGTTTGCTTACTTACATATGCTCGCAGTCTCCCAGTTACAGTGTGATGCTGAGCTTGGTAGGTTGGTGTGCCTGCAGTCTCCCAGTTACAGTATGAGGTTGTGCTTGGTAGGCTAGTGTGTCTGAAGTTTCCCATTATCAGTGTGATGCTATGCTTGGTAGGCTGCTGTGCCTGCATCCCCCAGTTACAGTGTGATACTGTGCTTGGTAGGCTGATGTGCCTGCAGTCTCCCATTTACAGTGTGATGTTTGATGGTGTGCTTGGTAGGCTGTTGTGCCCGCAGTCCCCCAATTACAGTGTGATGCTGTGCTTGGTAGGCTGGTGAGCCTGCAGATTCCCATTATCAGTGTGATGCTATGCCTGGTAGGCTGCACTGTCTGCATTCCCCCAGTTACAGTATGATATTGTGCTTGGTAGGCTGATGTGCCTGCAGTCCCAGAGTTACAGTGTAATGCTGTGACTGGTAGTAAAGCTGTGCCTTGTGGGCCTTGTATGACTGACATTAGCTTTCCTTATTGCTAGGTCAGCTGGTCTCCATAAAGTGGCAGTTATTCAGTAACCAACACCGTCTCCATCTCCTAGACGTAGGTGAGCTAACATTAACCTTTCACTCCCATCACCACCGGCCATTTCTTCTAATGCCTGGACCACTAGTCAAATATATGAGCCGGAGCACAGCAAGCACTCTTTTCCTCTGTACCATAGTGTTGGCTGTCAGTAGATTCTGTCCGTTCATCCTACAACAACTTCTTTTGACTTGCGTTTCCACATTGACCTGTGGCACCGTACTGAACAGTGGTACTGCTGTAGTATTGCTGACCTACTGCACATTGTAACTTTATCACCCTTATGCCTTTTTTTCTAAGATATTGGTAATATGGAACAAGAAAACAGAATACACTTTCATCTGACAACAGCAACTGGAATAATAGCAGCCATAAGCTGCTACCAAAATCAGTATTATGTAGCTGGTTCCTGATATGAACAATTTATTTTCATCTGGCCTCCTTCCCTAGCTGTACATTGTATATAATAGGAAACAACAGAAAAAGAAAGTTGTGAGACAATAACTTCTGCCTGGATCGCCCTCCTACTGTCTAGCTTCTAACAACTTTATGATTTTGTTTCTTGTCTTTTTCTTACTTGGCCTGGCCTGCAGCATCGTCTTTTTTCCTGCTACCCTCCATCACATCATGTTATTCCTTTACCCTATTTTCCATATAATTTATCTGCATTTATCCTGTTATGTCCTCTTCTAGCACTAGCCTCATCCTTCCTGTCTTCTAACTATTCTGTTCTTTGCCTATCTCTGGTCTCCTTGACTCTCTTTCCTCTTTCAGCACCTTCCTATAGTTGCTCCACATATGTCATTCTGTGATTCTCCGTGTCTGTTACCTTTCAGGCCCATTTTACCTTCTACCTATTTCTTTAAACCATAACCATTTCTTACTCCTGCCCCTGCCTTGTCTGATTCACTCCCTGTCTAGGTTGTGTGTATCCTTATCCTTAATGTCCCCATTAACTCTCTCATCTCCTATGCTCTTTGTTGTTATGTGTTGTACATAAGCCAGGGAGGCATACACATGTATGGAGAATTATGCATGTGACCTCACTAGAGCAGCAGTGACATACTAGCTACCACCGGCAGGGGATAGGTTTTGGAGGGGGGCACATAATAGGCAAGAGAGCCTGCTCCCTCACATATGGTTTTTACTTTGAGAGGAAGCAAATGGGCTGATAAGGCTCTCGCTTTGGTCAGGGAATAAATGGGCTCTAGGGCTGTCAATATGTGCAGGGGGAAGCATTGGCATGGTTCTCAGTCCCTCATGAAGGAGAAAAGTCAGTAGAGTACAGGTAGGAAAACCATCAAGTAGATCATAATGGAGAAAGAAATGAATACCTGGATATATATACACACATAATTTGCTTTTGCAGATAGCATCATTGCTGCTGGACACAAGAATGACCAAACTTATTTACTTTTTTTGTATTATTTTTGGCTCCCATAGCTGACTAGCAGTTGCCCCAGTTCCACTACTCTTCCATCAGATCTATGGGATCCATCTTACCTGAGCTTGAGCTGACCCACATATGGGACTGAAATTGAGGACACTGGGGCAGCAAGCCACTGTTATTGAGGAGTATTTTTCTGGTAAATCCCTTCCACTGCAAGCCCAATAATACTGAAAAGGCAGGATGTGAAGTGGGGGTCAACACTGAACCTCCACTCGCTTCCACTATTGGCTGACATCAGCGAGATGACCCACCTACTCACAGGCACATTGTTGTCATTTCCCCGGTTTAAACTAGGGAAATGGAACCACAGTAGTGTGTATCCACCCCCCTCACTTACTCATCATCTGTACCTGCTCCAGTACTCAAACTAGGTCACTTGTGCCATAGTCAGGCCTTTATCCCTCTTCTCCACTAGTACAACAATGACCAAAGTTGAGAGTTGTTCTTGTTTTCCTTGACTCTGTCTTTCTTGGGAAGGCTTATTTTTAGCTGGGAGAAGCAGAGTCCAATGTCTGTTGTGCATGTGTGCACGTGTGTGTGTGCACGTGTGTGTGTGTGTGTGTGTGTGTGTGTGTGTGTGTGTGTGTGTGTGTGTGTGTGTGTGTGTGTGTGTGTATACGAGTTTGTGTGTGTGCGTGTGCAGTGGTAAAATTTACTATGAATATATTTTTTGTTCATTTATTTGTTCATTCATTTGATGATTTGATTAATTATGTTTTTTTAAACACCTTTATTAAATCATCATTTACAGCACAGGCAAACATACATTAATAGAAAAGAAAACAAACTAAATTAACATTTGTTTAAATTTTATATACTATCCATGCATTTTTTATTTATAACAATTATCAGTCCAACATTACATAAATTTCTCCTTCCCACCTTACCTTAATCCTCACTGTTCCTTCTCCTGAACATTATTCTGCTTGAATTGTTTTCACAATTTCCATTTATTTCTATGTAATTTACATCTTCCTTTTTCTAAAGATCTGTCAGTTCATGTATTCCTTTTACAATATCCAGAACGTCAAATACAGTTGGTTTAGACTTTGATTTCCATTTTCTAGTAATTCCTCTTTTTGGCACCCAGCAGATTGTTGCTTGTCTTTTCGGCTTTTCCCAGTTAGGGGTCGCCACAGCAGAACTCTGGTCTGCTAATGATTGGCAGTAGATTTTTTTATGGTGCCGAGTTGCCAGCCCAATGACCGACCTTCAGCGAAGGCACGCCCATTCATGCATGTCTTTCAGAGGCCACTCGACCGTGGGGAGGACATGCAGACTCCACAAAGAAGGCGCTCCAGCTGTGAATCTAAACTTAATAAGGCAATTTAGATCCTTTGTCCCAGCTCAAAAGAATATTTTTCTTAGTTATAGCCATTTGCTCACACAATGTTTTTGACAGAGAACTCTGTAGATGATTTTTAAAAATCTTTCAACTCATTACTCTCCCAAAATGTATTTTCTCAGTTATCTCTTTCTTCCCCATCACACCTCCAACATTTGCTGTATACCTGAGGAAAAATTCTTTGAAGCCTGCTTGGTGTATAAAATACCTACGCAGACACTTCTAAGCAAAAATCCTAAACCTTCTTGACTTTGTTGCATACTTCAGGAGCCATACTTATGCCTTCCCTTTACTCCCTTGTAAATTGCTTTTCCAATTTCTCTTCCTAATCATTTTTAACCTCTTCTGATCAAGTCTTATGGTTATCATGCAATATTTTATATGCCCTACTAATTATCCCTTTTTAACAGCAGCTTCTGTTCTGGATTCATCTATAATTCCCCTATCCATTTCTCTTTGCCTGTACTCTGATATCAATTTCTGGTAGGGAAGGCAGTCTGTAGCCTGCAGTCCAAATGTCATCTAGGCCTCATCTCACTCTGTTACCTTTCTCTCTCTAGTTATTTGCTCTCAATACCTTGGTTCATTTGCCAGTTTTCAGCAATAAATTCCAGCCGCCCACCTTGCAGTCATCACAGTTCGCTAAATTTCATTTCTCCATTCTTGTGTTGGCTTTGTTCTTCTAACATTTTCAGCTACTTTATGAATATAATATTTTTTTAATTTCACCAAGTCTTTTGAGTTTCTAATATCATGACGGGAATGGACCCCATTCATAAGCCAAAGTATGAATCTGATGTTGTCAATATTCATTCCTTCTTGACAGATGGGCTCGGTTCTGACCTGTTAGAACCGACTCAGCCATTATACATAGCTCGCACCAACCAAAAACTCTTGAGCTAAGGCTCTACCTACAACCCCCCCTTCTATTACTCCAGATCTCCTTTGCCATGCTGAAAACTGGACATGTCAGCCGATACTCTCAGCTAAGTGCTTCAATTTTTCTACTTGGTTATTGTCTTTTCTAGAGATTTTTGCTAAAAAGCTCTTTGTATTTCTTATTGGATAGTTCTTTATTCCTTTTTTGTGAGTTTGTGACTGTTTTCTTCTGTTTCTACCCACCTCCTTTACTTAACAGTATTTCTACTTACCATTGTTGGTAACAGGCCTTCCCTTCCTTTCTTTTCTTACTGTTGGTAGTCTTTAGATACCATTGTTGGTATTCTTTTCCCTTTCACTCTCTATAACCTTTGGGTATTTCTACTATACCATTGTTGGTAGACCTTGTTAAAAAAAAAAAAGAAAAAACGTTCATAGGTTTATAGGTTTGTACTAGGCTATCGGCCCTAGGGCCTATACAAGCCTAGCCATAACAATTCCCTGGCTATTTCTTTCCATACTATTTACTACCTGTATGACATGAGTGTGTGTGTATGAGTTGAATTCAGTATGGCAGAAAAACAAAAGGGGACATCTGGCTTCAAATAGTGTCAAGACTGTGGCAGGAAGATGCCCAATTCAGATGAGCATCTTTCTTGTGTGTACTGTTTGGGTACCCCTCATTTGGACATTACTTGTAAAATTTGTCAGGGCTTTAGCACCCGTACTTTAGCAGAGAGATGCAATAAACTCATCTTAAAAGGCTTGTTGAAATGTTCTTTCAGTGAAGCCCAATCTAAGGCTGAGACTTCAAAATCTCTGAAGCCAGACATTAAGAAAAGAAGCCACTCTGTGCCGACCTCTCCTTTGGCACATGAAGTAAAGTCCCAAAAGCCACCCACAGGTTCCAATGGTATACGCAGAACTGAAAACCAAAGTACCAAAAGTGACAGTATCAGCACCTTTGGAAATGACTAAGTCTCCATTGGTGCAGACGGTCATTGAACTGATTGAGACCTCTTCATCACCAACTGCTGTTTTGGTGTCTACAACCTCTTTGGCACCGACAATAGTTTCTTCTGCAAAGCAGTCTATGATGCTGAAAGTCGATCTAATAATAATTCCCAGGACTAGATATTCCCCTTCAGTAGATCCATTCTTGGGTCAACAATACAGCCCTTTTCTGGATAGGCCTGATTCCCCTTTGGGAATGTCAGTCCATTCTTCCAGGAGCCTCTCCAAATTGGATGTAGTTAGATTGGTGGATCAGCTTTTGGCAGCTAGGGGTCTCCCCACACCTTCACAGACCTCTCTCCCGCCTGGAGCTGAGACATACTCTCCAAGGACTCCACCAGTTTATCCTCCTTCAACCTCCTTTCAAGGTTTGGAGCCCTCTACTTCATTGCTCCCGGTACCAGCTACCTTGGTGCTGATGGTGGCCCTCACCTCAGCGCTGGAGTTGATTCTATGGTCTTCATCTCCTTTGGATCCATTGCACACCCAGAACCATGGTTTGGCTGTCAGTTCCAAGACCCTTAGTTCGATTCTGATTGTTTCCACTGTGTCTTCTTCGGTTCTCAGAACCATGGCAGTTTTGAGCCCTCTCCCGGCTCCTGCTCTGTGTGGCGGCTCATTGGAGTGGGATGTGACTCCAGTTCCAAGGTTGTCTTTCTCAGTTCTGGGCTCCCATCCCTCTTCAGGCAGGCCTGCCTTCCAGATTATGGAGAGAGCTTTGGTCTCAGCAGGTTCCCAGCTGGCTCCATGCTCATCGGAGTGCCATATTTTTGTATCTTCTGGTTCACAGCTATCACAAGCTACTACATCTGGACTGCAGGCACAAGAGCTGCAAGATACCTGGTTCAGGGTCCTTCCTCTTCAGAATCTTCTACAGAATTTCCCCTTGAGGAGCTGTAAGAGGATGTGCAAGAGGAAGCACATTGATTCTCCGGAAGAATTAGTCACTGAAGACACAGATTACAATGAAGGGGAAGGTTCCCCTCAGTCACCCCCTGAAGATGTATCTTTTGGAGACATCCTGGAACAACTGAAACAGAGGGGTGATTGGAAGCCCTCAAATCCATCCTCTAAGAAATCTGTGTTCTTGCAAGCTTTTCGTCCCTCCCCCTCTACTTCCTGGGTGACCCCACCTGCGGACGTCCTAATTAAGCTGATTGTCCAGTGGCGTGTAAGGCTCCTGATTCCATAGAGCCCATTCTCCAGAGGCCAGGTAAAATATTAACAGCTGCAAAAGATCAGCCCCTTTGGTCTAAAGATGTAGCAGTGGATGCCATGGTGGCGGTGGCCACCAAGAAGAAACTCGCCAAGGAGAATTATACTGTCCATTGTCCTAACAGGGAGTCTAGGATGATGGACAGATTTGGGAAGCAGGTTTTTGCCTCATCAACCTTCATTATTAGGTCCTTGAACTTCTTGGTACATTTTACTAGACTCCAAAGGAATCTGATAACTGAGTTTTCAGATACCCTTACAGGAGCTCTGTCTGACGAGGTCCAGGACAAGGTTGCCTCGCAGCTTGCCACCCTGGAGTCTGTTTCAAACTTGTCCATGCAACTCATTGCAAATGCAGCTGAAGGGACGTCTAGGGCAGCGGGTACAGGCATTGCAATAAGGCGACATGCCTGGATGTGCTTGTGTGACTTCACAGAACTCTTCAAGTCTTCCTTCGTCAATGCTCCAGTTGACGCATCCTCTTTGTTTGGCCCAAAAGATAAAAACATGCTAGCCAGGTGTGAGAAGGATGGAAAGACCATTTCTGCCATGGCAATTCATTTTTCTACTCCTCAACGATCCTGTTCTAGGAATCAAAGGAGTAGGAAAATGTGGTGCAGAAAATCCTGGGCCAGAGTGGGGAACAGTTCTGGAAGAAGTCCCCCCTTTGGAAGAGGGGGTCCGTGTAACCAGGGTTCCAGAGATTGCTTTTCTGGACAACTCTACCAGTGCTTCTGAATGGAGGACCAGTTGCTTACCTCTGGAACAGTCGGGGGAAGATTTTCACTGCACCAGTCTGCCTGGCTTACGATAACTTCAGATTCCTGGGTGCAAAAAAATTATCTCCAGAGGTTATCACATCCCATTCAATCTTTTTCCAAGACTTCAAAACCGATTCCCTGATGTCCCACCCAGTCAGAGGGATCTAGCAGCAGTAGAAACCCAAAGGCTGTTTCTAAAAAGAGTCATCCAAGAAGTCCCACCAGACCAGAGACAATCCGGATTTTACTCAACATTCTTTTTAGTGCCAAAAAAGACAGGGGACTGGAGGCCAATTCTGGATCTCAGCCTATTGAACAAATTTGTACAACGGACAAAATTCCAGATGGTCACGGTTCAGTCTATCCTTCCCTTCCTGGAGAAGGATGATTGGATGTGCTCAATAGATCTTCAAGATGCGTATTGCCACATAAAGATGGACAAGCACTCCAGAAGATATCTCAGCTTCCGGTTAGGAGAGCCAGTCATTACCAATTTTGAGCACTGCCATTTTTTCTCACCATGGCCCCCAGAGTGTTTACCAAATGCATGGTAGTCATAGCAGCTCACTTGAAACTGTGACTATTCCGAGTGTTTCCATATCTAGACGACTGGCTCCATACCGGCCCTCCAGGCATCTATTGCTTTATACAACAGACTTTGTGCTACACCTCACAGAGACTCTAGGCATTTCCATAAACAGGGAGAAGTCACAGTTGACTCCCACACAAGATCTAGAGTTCATAGGAGCAAGACTCAACATGATTTCCTGTGTAGCCTCTCTTCCTCTACACAGGTGATGAAGCTAAGGTCACAAGTTCAAGCGATCATCTCCCGAAACAAAATTCCTGCTCGCCTGGTACTGCAAACTCTGGGTCTATGGCAGCAACTATAACCTTAGTACCCCTAGCGAGATATCACATGAAGCTGCTTCAATGGCTCTTGGCATCACAATGGTGAATTCTAATACATCTGATGTCCCATCCAATTTTGATAACAAATTGCTGCAAAAAGGATTTATCTTGGTGGATGAAGCCAGAAGAAAATTTATTGGGTCGCTCATTTTCTCCCCCTTCGCCCAAAGCCATAGTGACTATGGACGTTTCCCAGATCAAGTGAGGGGAGGCATTAACGGGGAAGACTGTCCAAAGCACTTGATCCCCGCAAGAGGTCAATTTGCATACCAACGTCCTGGAATTAAGGGCAGTGCTTTTAGCATTGCAAGCTTTCCAGTCTGTCCTTCCTTCTGGGACAATTGCAATCCAATCAGACAACATGTCAGTAGTCTGGTATATCAACAAACAAGGAGAAACCAGATGCTACCCTCTTTGTTGGGAATCCCTAAGAATTTGGCAATGGGCTATTGCTTCCAACCGCTTTCTGGTTGCAATGCATATCCCACGGGAAATCCAAAGTGATTGCAGACAAGTTGAGCAGATGCATTCTGCTGCCTCATGAGTGGTCTCTCAGCCACAACATAGCGATGAAGATTTTTTTGTCATTGGGGCCAGCTGTGCTGAGATCTGTTTACCACCCCAATAAACAACAAATGCGGCAGCTACTTCGCCCTAATCCCCCCCTCATGGGGAGTCCCCGAGAGATGCACTTCTCCTCAATTGGACCCCAGGACTTCTTTATGCCTTCCCTCTTATTTCACTAATTTCCCAGTTTTTGAGGAAAGCCCAAAGATTGAGAAGCAATGTAATTCTCATTGCATCCTTTTGGCCCTGTCAAGTCTGGTTTCCCTTTCTGTGGCCTCATCTGGTTCACCACCCTTGGATTCTGGACCTGACTCTGGACCTATTGTCTCACCCTCAGGGCTCGGTGTATCCCAATCTGCAGAACCTCAAGCTAATGGCTTGCTATCTCCAATTCCACTAATTGCCAGGCAGAATAATTTATCTTCTTTGGTACAAAGGATTCTTCTGGCTTCCTATAAACCATCAACCAGAAAGCTTTACCAAAGCAAATGGAAAAGATTTTTGATTTGGGCCTGTTCCAACAACATAGACCCTTTCTCAGCATCAGTGGAGAAGGTCCTAGAATAAAGTCCTAGAATATTTCGCCATCCTTTTAAATCAGGAGCATCTTCTTCCACAATTAGAGTCCATCTAGCCGCTGTTTCCAATTTTCATGATGGACTTAATAAACATTCCCTGATTGCTCATCATTTGTAGAAAATATTTCTTAAACCCCCCATTCAAAGACCCGGTAGTGCCATGGGATCTGACCTTAGTCTTACAAACTCTAGTTTGTCAGCCATTTGAGCCAGCAGCTACTGGTGACCTCAAGTTTTTGTCTTGAAAATCTCCCTTTCTGGTAGCTATCACTTCAGACAGGAGAATTTCTGAATTGCAAGCTTTATGTGTAATGCATCCTTACATCAACTTTCACAAGGAGAGAATGTCATTAAGAACCAACCCATCCTTCCACCATACAGTGGTGTCAGAATCTAATATTAATCACTCTATATACTTGCCAGTCTTCTTTCCAAAATTTTCACACAAAAGTGAATACTGCTTACACCTGCCGGACATCCATAGACAATTATGTTTTTACCTGGACGGAACAAAATCTTCTACAAAATCGGACCAGTTATTCATATCCTTTTCAGGACCTGGATTGAGTAAACTGGTATCAAATGTTACCTTATCAAGATGGCTTAGAGATTGTATTACCTTTGTTTACAACTGGAATAAACAAACTACCTGCTCCGGTTAGAGCACATCCCAACAGATCTGTTTCCACTTCATCTAGGTTTGTCCCGGGGATTACTTCCGTGTCACTATTAGACAGAGGCACAGTAAACTAAACTTTAAAAAGGGCACAGTATACTCAAATCAAGGGGTGGCGTAAGCCAAACACAATCGGGCTAGGCTTATAAATGCCCCAGGGCAGATAGCCTAGTATGAGCCTATGAACCTATGAACCTATCTGCCTTTCATTCCAAGGCCTCCATGGAAGATATATGTTCAGCTGCTACATGGATTACTCCTCGTACCTTTATCACTCATTACAAATTAGATATGGTCTCTAGGGGAAGAGCATCCTTTAATTTTATGGTACTCAGGAATATCCTTCCTTTGGGCCTCCCAGGACCTAAAGTAGCTGGGGACTCTGTCCCATCTGTCAAGAATGAATGAAGATTGACAACATCAAATAAAGAAGTTATGTCCTTACCATAACGTTCCATCTGTATTGTTGAGCTTCATTCATTCTTGACATCCCACCCACCTTCCCCCACCAAGAGACTTCTGGAGGATCGGACCTAGCCCTGGGATGCTGCAGGGTTATTCCTTAGACAGGGCTTCTATATTTTCTCTACTTCTCTGCAAACTCAGTATGAGGTAATGGAAGAAGGGTATTGTGGATAGAGCTTCAGCTTGAGAATTTTTGGCTGGTGCGAGCTATGTATAACAGCCGAGTTGATCTGTCCCATCCGTCAAGAATGAATGACAGATGGAACGTTATAGTAAGGACATAATTTATTTTTAAAGTTTATGAAATTAGTATTGTTTCAGTCTTTGATGTTAGCCAGTAGTGCTCTTTGCAGCACCCACAATGTGCCCAGTAATGACTCCTTCTGCAGTTCGTACAGAGTTACATGTATTGGTAACATATCTAAATATCATTGTAGATTCTTTTTTATAAGACCCATGGCTCCTACCACTAACGGAACTGTCTGTGTATCTTTCTTCCACATTGCTCTTGTTTCTGCCTGCAAATCCTGATATTTTATGACTGTGTTTCTGTTTGTATGCAAGACACTGTAGTCTCTGGGTGTAGTGATTTCAATGATCAATGCTACTTTTGTCTTCTTTTCATGGGCCACTATATCTGGTTTTCTTGCATCTGTCTTTTGAACTGTTAGTAATGGGTGATCCCATGTGATGTAGACTACATCATTTTCTATGATACGCTGTGGATCATGTTTCCAGTGTTTTTCAGGTACTTCAATATTATAATGTTTGCGCAATCCCCAGTGCAACAGTCTTGACAAATTATTATGCCTTTCAGTATACAGTCCTTCAGTCATTAGTATGTCACAACCAGCAACAAGGTGTTCAACTGTTTCTAATTCTGTTTTGCAAACCCTACATTTGTCTGTTTCTACCACATGTTCAATGGACTTTGTAAACCAACGTGTACTTAGTCCAATATCGTGGGCCGCCATTCACAACTTTTGGTTTGAATTTACCTCCCCTTAACTATTCCTGCATTCGATCATGATCAACATGAGGTTGTTCCAGGAGTTTTCTATACTTGCAACTATATTTATGCATTTTCCACATTTTTTGCCTACTCATCTGATCCTTTACCGTATATTCTTTCTTTTGTTTTTTTGGCACATTCAGTTGCTGCCTGATTTTCATCTACTTCTGGTTTGATTTCCATTCCCGCATGATGCCGATATGCTTCAGCTAGACTAAGCAGGGAAGTTATCTTAGATTTATTCTCTTCACATTTCAAAACTTTCACTATGTTTGGGTCTTGTGAGGTCAGCAGATATGTATGCAGTCCCACATTTGCAGATCTATATATATAATCAGTTTCAAGGAGGCCCATACCTCCTTCAGAACAGGGAATATATAATCTTGGTATGTAATGATTTTTATAAATCATTTGATGAGCATGAAGCATCCTTTTTGCTTTTCTGTCTAATGTAGCCAACACAATCATATTCTGTATGGTTGTTATTCTCCTTAAGTATCTGCATTCAAAATCCCAATCTCTCTTTAGTTTTCAAACTTCCCCTTGCTTTATCATCATCCCTTTCCACTTTGAATTACAGCCTTCTGCATGTGTTATATTTATGAACCTTAACTGTTCAGCTCTGAAATATCCATTCATATCAGATAACCCTAAACCATCCTGTTCTATTGTAAGGATCAAATTATCCCATTTAACTCTTGCCCTCTTCCCCTTCCTGATAAATTCCTTCAACTGTTTATTAATTATTGTCTACAACTTCTTCTCTGGTTATGCCTGACTTGTATATAAAACTAAAGGAATTAAAAACATTTTCACTGCTTGTATCTTGCTATCCATATCCATAAATAGGCACTTCTGGTTTCCCAGTTTTTGTATTATCTTTTGTTTACTCTCTTTTCACATATCCTTAGCTGCCATAATAAAACCCATTTTAATCCATACACCTGCAGTGGATATAAAAAGTGTACACACCCCTGTTAAACTGCCAGGTTTTTGTGATATAAAAAAATGAGACCACAATAAATAATTTCAAGACTGTTCCCATCTTTAATGCGACCTATAACCTGTACAGTTCAATTGAAAAACAAACAAATCTGTTAAGGGGAAAAATATAAAAAATAAAAAATGTACAATAAGCTGGTTGCATAAGTGTGCACACCCTTAAGCTAATACTTTGTTGAAGCACCTTTTGATTTAATACAGCATTCAGTCTTCTTGGGTACACACCTCTCATCAATTAAAGAGACTCTGATTAACCCCAAGTAAAGTTCAGCTGTCCTAGTAGGATTTTCCTGACATTTACTCAGTTGCCTGCTACAGCAACAACCATGGCTCACAGAGAACTTACAAAGCATCAAAGGGATCTCATTGTTGAAAGGTAAAAGTCAGGAGAAGGGTAGAAAAAAATTTCCACAGCATTGGATATAACATGAAACACAGTGAATACAGTCATCAAAAAGTGGAGAAAATATGGGACAACAGTGATGTTGCCAAGAACTGGACATCCCTTCAAAATTGATGAAAAGACAAGACAAAAACTGGTCAGGGAGGCTGCCAAGAGACCTACAGCAACACTGAAGGAGCTGCAGGACTTTCTGGCAAGTACTGGTTGTGTACTACATGTGACAACAATTTCCCGTATTCTCAATATGTCTGGGCTATGGGGAAGAGTTGCAAGGCGGAAGCCTTTTCTTACACAGAAAAACATCCAGGCCCAGCTCAAATTTGCAAAACAATACTTCAAGTCTCCCAGAAGCATGTGGGAAAATGTGTTATGGTCTGATGAGACCAAGGTTGAACTTTTTGGCCACAATTCCAAAAGGTACTTTTGGAGCAAAAACAGCACTTCGCATCACCAAAAGAACACCATCCCCACAGTGAAGCATGGTGGTGGCAGTATCATGTTTTGGGGTTGATTTTCTTTAGCTGGAACTGGGGCTTTAGTTAAGGTGAAGGGAATTATGAACAGTTCCAAATACCAGTCACTTTTGTCCCAAAACCTACAGGCATCTGCTAGAAAGCTGAAGATGAAGAGGAATTTCACCTTTCAACACGACAATAATCCTAAGCATACATCCAAACCAACAAAAGAATGGCTTCACCAGAAGAAAATTAAAGTTTTGGAATGGCCCAGCCAGAGCCCAGACCTAAATCCAACAGAAAATCTGTGGGGTGACCTGAAGAGGGCTGTGCACAAGAGATGCCCTTGCAATCTGACAGATTTGGAGTGTTTTTGCAGGGAAGAGTGGGCAGATATTGCCAAGTCAAGATGTGTCATGCTGATAGATTCCTTCCCAAAAAGACTGAATGTGGCAATTAAATCAAAAGATGCATCAACAAAGTATTACTTTAAGGGTGTACACACTTATGCAACCAGCTTATTGTAAGTTTTTTTATTTTTTTATATTTTCCCCTAACAGATTTGTTTGTTTTTCAATTGAATTGTACAGGTTATAGATCACATTAAAGGTGGGAAAAGATTAGAAATTATTTATTGTGGTCTCATTTTTTTATATCACAAAAACCTGGCATTTTAACGGGGTGTGTACACTTTTTATATCCACTGTAAATACTTCATCATCATGCCATCATAAATATGGGTATTGCTAAGCCAATTCATGTGTGGGTGCATATGTAAAGGCTATAGCCTTTGTTTTAGCTTTGTTAATTTTATATCACAAAAAGACATGAAACTGTCTCAAAATGTTTCACAACACTGAGATGCCCTTTTCTGGATTTGTCAGGAACAAAATAATATCATCTGCAAATAAATCCAACTTTTCTTGATTACCATATCAATTATATCCTTGAATTTCTAAATCCATTATTTTCTTTGCCTGTGGCTCTAAATATAAAATAACAAAGGGAAAACTGGATACCCCTGCCTAGTTCCTCTGTTCAAACACAACCCTCCCACTTTAATTCTTGCCTCTGATTCTTCGTATACCTCCTATTTAACCTTTTTATTGTATCAGGGCATGCAAATGCTTCCTATGCCCTAGTCATAAAATCCCAACTTACTCTGTTGAATACTTTATCTAAATCAAGATCCACCAACAACAGTGGTATTTACTTATATTCTGCTTCCCTCTGGATCAACATTGTTCTAATAATTAAGCCAAATGTTTGCTTCCCCATCACAAAATCACATCGATCCATATCTGTCAGTTTTGGCAACAGATTTGCCATTCTTTTAGCTAGTATAAACATAAACCCTTTGTAATCATGTTTTAAATTGTAAATAGGTTTATATGATGCTGTGTCTAATTGGTCTTTATCATCTTTAGGTAATACAGCCATTACAGCTTTCTTCCAAGATGTTGGTGTTTCCCCTATTTTTAAACTACTGTTTAACAATATTTCACAGATTATCACCTTTTTCCCTCCTAGCTTCCAAACTTTGACAGGAATACCATCTGTTCCAGGAGACTTTCCCATAGAATGATCATACATCTCCATTTTTATCTCATTTCCTCCTATCTTAACTGTTATTTGTTGAGCTTCCTGTACGTCCAACCTTGGCATTATTAAGTCTTCCATAAATATTTCCATTTATGTTCTTTCTTGATTTTCACATTTGTTTGCTACAAATTTTAATGAAATTTCCAAAATATCTCTTAATAGCTTTACAGGATCTCTGGTTAATGTTCTTGTTAATAGGGTCCATAAGTTCATTAACAGCCCTTTCTACTTTCTGTTACCTAAGTCATTGAGCCAAAAGTTTTTGTGCTATGGTATTGCTAGCAAAATGGGATAGAACATTTTTTAAACTCATCCATGTTATCCAATACTCCTTTATTTTCTCTTTAGTATTCTGCAGTTGCACCTCTTCTTATTCTATGAAATCCCCCTTATTCTGTAATACATTAACCTTTGTCAACTCCTGTAATTCCCATTACTTCTTAACCATGTCTCTTTCTCCTTCATTTTTTCCCTGTTTTTAAAATCCATTTTTATATCATGCCACATGCTAGATCACACTTCAGAAGAAATTTCAGTTTTCCCTAATAAATTCTGCATAATTTCCACTAGCCATTATTTAAACTCCTCTTTTTAACAAGTAGGTGGGAAAGCACCAGTGACTCATTTTTACTTCATTATCCTGCATCTTTATCTTAGTTTTTATCAGAACATTATCTGTAATAGTTATTGGATATGTTTTGAAGCTTTTAATTAAATGCACATGCTCCTGTGAAATATCATTTCTATCCAGTCTAGCCCAATTATTGCTTCTTACAGAATGCAAATACATGCTAATGTCATCATCCTCCCTTACCAATAGCCTTTTACTACCACAAATCTGCCATTATTGTCTTTTTTTACTCCTCTGTCACTATTGGAGCCTCGCCAGCAATCAGTATTATTACTCACCTTTTCCTTTGTCCCGGATATCCTACTGAATATCCATCCAGAAATACTTCTTTTCTTTGTCAAATTCACATGCTGCTTTCTTTCTAAATGTGTCTCCTGCAGCATTGTTATTTGCACTCTACATTTCTTAACACAATTCAATACGTTTTCCTCTTTGTCTGTACTTATAAGGCCATTTACATTCTAGGGTAATATGCATAGTGTAGCCATTATGATAAAAAGTTATTGTTCCCACCCATTATATATGTTTTTTTGAATGTGTATTTCCAACTTTTGTCTTACATGCACACAATGTTTGGCAGGCTGATCTTTTATACAGTTATTTCTTCTCATTTGTATTTGAACCTATGCCACATTTTTCAAGACTTTTTGTCTTAATGAAAACCCTCAAACAAAAAACTAAAGACATTTTTAGAACACCCTTATCCCCCATTAACTTAAAACAAATCCACAGAACTATGTACATCTTCAAAAAAATGAAGTTTAACCATCCAGATGGGAACAACTGCCCTAAATCAACAGCTGCATCTACAGACATTACCTAACCTAAAATGAAGGTTTCCCATTCTAAAGCGCATGTTACAACCTGTGTTCCATCTTAACACTGATTGCAGTCTGTTCTTTTCTTATTTCTATTCCCCTCCCACATGTGCAAAACAGCTTGCATGTTTTCACAAAACATTACGTTTTAGCCCTAAGAAAAAGTCCACTAGCTATTTTATTCAATTCCCATAATTTCAAACTTTAATTTTCACTGACCTGCTTGCCTTTGTACCTTTGAATTTTTAATTTCACTCAGCTAAGAATGCTCACAACACTCAAGATTATTTACTAGCACCTGCAGTCTCCATGTAAAAACAATCAGCAATCAGAGAGAAAAAACATCTAACAACTCCACAGATGCATGAAGGAAACTTTGTCAGTTTCACTTAGAACAGAATGTAGAAATGGCTTCAGCTGCAGACTTATTAACTCCCACTGAGAACATCTGCTAACAAGCTAATATCTTTTTAGATGCAAGAAACTTTTTTTCATGGCTTTCACCATTTTGTTTTATTTTTCAAGGCAACTTGCTTACAAAAAACACTTGTTTATAGCTTAAGCCAAAGGCATTATTGTAGATATACACCCTTGAAAATAATGGAAATTATTTTAATTCTTCATGTGATATAATTAGTGCAGTTTTACACACCACCCGCACCCCAACTGCCCAAGTTCACAGGATAATAACTTATGCTTGCTTTCGTCCAGGCTGTCATCTTTTGTTATACAGTACTTCTTACAATTAAAAAGTACTTGTTTACTTTTCAATATCTTTGACACATACAACAGTCAATGAAGAATCCTCTTTCATTTAAAATAACCCTGATCACACACAATACAAAACTGCTTTACTATAAAACTTACAGTTTATATAATGAAATGTTTTATACAAATACTGATAAGAACAAAAATTGTTTTACTTACAGTTACTCCTGTTTTTCGTTTTAGTGTCATTCTAAACATTGATGATATAAAGTGGGGTATATGCTGTACAGTCCACCCATAGGTTTTACAACATCTACAAAACTCCAGTCTTTCTCAGCTACTTTTTCTTGTAAAGCCACATTTCACTAATGTGACTGATGCTTTATTACTACCATATATGTTAGACAATGTGAACCTTTGCAATCTATACTCTAATTTATTCTTAACATACATGGCTTTGTTTTCTTCTTTACAACTAATTATTTCCCCTTTAAACTGCAGTAGGGCTGGGAGCCTTCTCCCAAGACCTACCTATCCTCATATGTAATATATTTATAATGTGTTAATTTTTTTTGTAAACATGTTTTGTACTGTGTTTCCATATTCAAAACTGTTTTTAGCTACTTTTTTCTGTATTAATGTTTGGAGTTTTTCTCCCTGGGCCTCCGCTGAAAATGGACCTGTGTCCATTTGGGCTTTCACGGTCAACAAATGTAAAATAAAATAAAAAATGTATTCGCTAACTTCAGTGTTGCCGGTCTTCTTCCTTTTCATCTCCATCTCCCAACACCAGATTCTGGTTCAAATCCAAAGTACTCATGATTCTTCTAGTCAACTCCTGTGCTTTTTTCTGCCCTCAAGCATTTTCCTTTGGAACACTGTAAAATGTTTCACTGGCAAAGTCTCCCTGCAAGCTTTATTGTTAGAAGAATGAGTAGCAGTATCTCCTTCTGCTTTTGTGGCTTATTATTTGTTGGATAAACTTTTTTATTTTATCCTGTTCTGCATCCAAAATTTCTTTGATCCTCCAGGAAAAAATATATTCTGATGACAACTGGATATAGCAGCTTTAATCTTACATCTGACTCTCATTCCCGGATAACTGGGATAAATTTGCTTCTCTTTTGCCTGGTATACAGTCAATAATCATTTTCCGCAAACACTCTATTGCTCTGTCCAATGTTTAGTACCTTTTCCATCTGTTACAGTTTTGTTAGGATATACTCTTTCCACTGGTATGACTGTATCTTTACTAATACAGGTCTTGTCTGCCCTCTTGTGGCCAGGCTTGGAGCATACACTTGATGCTCCCTTTCAATTAACAAATTCTGCTGTGGAATACCAGTACAGTTGCTTACTTGTGCTTTCATAAAATTAATACAGTCTATTCCTTCCAGTTTCTGTGATACAGCAAAGAATCTCAAGTTTCTTTGCTTATAACTCTATTTTTTTGTTTGAAACATGTCTTCTTGAGAAGCCTTATTCTCAGCCAGCATTTTCTTCATTTCAACTTCTGATTTTTGCAATTGTATCAGCTAGTCTGACTAGCTAGTTAACGCGTATTCTGCTTTTTCCAGCTTTTATTTGAGTTGATATAGTCTTTCAATATTTTATTTATTTTATTCAACCCTGAGTGATTTATTTTGATTTATTTTTTTCCTCTAATTTACTGGAAGACATCTGTTGTACCAAAGCTACAGGTTGAATTGCTTTTTGCTGAATAGCTGCAGGATTCTTCCCAGCCAGTGTTTTCTTTTCACCTTTTTCTAGCTTGTTTTCTTTCAGGTTCTCTATTTTTTTATTTTGCTGGCATCCAGGCAGTGTACTTACTAGCCAGTAAATTAATTTTACCCAAGCAGGCAATATTGCTGGCTATTTCCCAGTTTTTCTTTTCACACTGAGAGAGCTGAAATTAAGCTGTGGATTATTGTGTAGTCATCATGGAAGTCTTGATTAATTCTGTTAGTCAAACAATATGCAGAGTGTTATTTGTGCCTGCTTTACACTGTAGCATGTTATATAACAAAGTTTCTTTAAAGGGGTGGTAGATGCAGTTTATAGATTGGTACATCATTTGTAGATTTATACAGAGACTGGTAAAACATCTGGTAAGGAAGAAATATGCTAGACACAAAGAAAGAGAGAGGAAGACATGCATTTACATATTTACCCATTCATTTATACTTTTTGGATGTAAACTGTGATTTGCTGAGGATTTTTGGAGATCAAATTGGGAAACTGTCAAACAAAGCTCAGTGTGATATTTGCCTCATATGTCTTATAGAGGGAAATGGCAAGGAGCAGTATGCATACTGGATAAGAATTAAAAGGGATATGGTGAGACAGAGCAAAGAAGAAAATGGAATATTATATGTGGAAATAGAAGTGATTAGGTCATGACAAGATTACTATGTTGGCCGAAAAATGGACCTTTGTTTAAAAAAAAAAGAGTAGAGTGGTTTGGTAGCATGTGGCAAACTAATGACATTTGAATAACTTTAAATTATGCTACTTTGCATATCTCCTGAAAGAATGTATCTGTACAATTATTTGCAGTTTCTGATATATATTAGTCATAAAGGAGGAACCAAAGTTAAAAAAAAAATAAAAATCAATGGTCACACAGGCCTTTCCTAGTGTGACAAAGTAAAGAAAGATGCACTCAGTAAAGAACATCAGCATGTCCAGTTATATCATGAATTAAATGGAATGACAGAAATTAATGAAACATAACTTCAGTATTCCTATAGCTACAAAAGAGGTAAATGACATTGTACAGTATATACAGTAGAAAGCATTGCTTCCAAAATAGAAAGACTATATAAGGAATGACAGACTTTTTCTTTCATTCATGACATCGTATAGATAAAGACTTAAGTGTTGAAAATGGTATACAAATGGAAGGAATATGGCAGCAAGAATCAAGACACTCACATATGCTGTGGAATTGGTCAAGACTGTTCAGTACTGACCACATAAAAATATATCCTAAAAGAGCTGTTATATGCATTTCTGCTCATATGAAATATTGCTGGGAGTGGGGCTTAAACATATAAAAGTGAAGAAAGAAGGCATTCTTAAATTATAGCAATGGGTTATAAATCAGTAAGTAGGAATGGCTACTGCAAGACTTGCCTAAAGTAGGTTACAGGATACAACTGCATGGGTAGTGTGATAAAATGATCTGCAGAAGAACTTGATGAAAGTTTGTTAGAGGACTGAAACATTGAGAATTATGATCCTGTCTCCAGTTGCAACTGGCTTATTATCTGTTTGAGACATGAATGCCGAGAAAGAGGTGAATCTAGGTATCCATGTCAGGAACACATCATAAAAGATGACCTGATCAGAATTCTTTGCAGTGCATGGAGGTTTATCTGCTCCATGTAGTGCAAGTTTTACAATAAAAAGAGTTTTGGAGTGTAAAGTGTTTTACCAGCTTTAAAACCCATTAAACCACTTAAAGCTGTCAAACAGATAACAGCACTCCCCTTAGTTTCTTTGCTTAAGAATTCTGGACAAATCCAAAAATGATTGTGGCACAAAGGATCAAAATCAGGGGCAGTTTTTAAATATTGTTATTCATCTAAAAAAGTTAACAACAACAACAGGATATAATGTTGTCCTTTTCATTCTTCCTCAACAAGTAGGTTCGGATCCGATCCTTGGAGTTGACTTAGATGCATTCTCTACACTTTGAATCCAACCCTTGAGCTCCTCCCTATACCCATAATGTCCATTCTCAATACCTCAGCTCTTGTTTGTCACCATTGTGCTCAGACACAGGGTCCTTCTCTTGAGCGGTCATTTTAATGTTTTGTAAGCGGTTTTGCACCTTTGCCTAACTATTTATTATTTCCTTTATTTCTAAACCTCCCTCATAGTGTTATGCTATACCATCAGGTTAGTTACTATATATATATATATATATATATATATATATATATATATATGTGTGTATATACTATTTATAGTATTTTCTTTTTTTTACCATAGTTGGTATTATTTTCCTTACACTACAACACAGGGTATTTTCTTGATTACCATTGCTGGTAATCTTTCTTTCTTCCTTTCCTTTTTAATTCTTTAAAAAAAGTTTTTTCTCTTCTTATTTCTTTTTAATGTTTTTTTATGGTAGCACTGTCAATTTTACCTCTCCTGTTATGGCTGACAAACCAACAGGATTCAAGAAATGCACTTTTTGTGGGCATAACAATTCCAAACTCAGATGCCTACAAGGAGTGTGTTTATTGTCTTGGAGCTGCCCATCTGGAAACCAACTGCAATATTTCCTCTGCTTTTAATTCCAGGGTATTGGCTGATTGATGCAACAAACAAATTTTAGAAGGACTTCATCCTCTTGCTTCAACATCTTTTTCCTGGGGCTCAAACCCCTCGGTAAAATTACAAAATATGCTCCTTAGGAGCAAAGAAAATGCTCTCCACTGAAGTCTCCTAGGAATTTGTTGGAACCACCAACTAAAATTCAAAAATCTTGGGATCTGACGTCCTCAGATTCAAAGGCTTGATTTCTGGATCCAAAACTGTCTAATCACAAAGCTTCTGATCCTAGTATAATATCAGCCAAACCCCTGGCTCCTACTTAAGATCCCAGACCTTCAGATCCAAAACATGGCACTTCACAAACACAGAGAATTCACTCACCAGAGTTCATCTCAGATACATTTTCCCTTGCTCTGCCCTCTCCTTTCACACAGACTCCCAAGAAACATTCCAGGCCAGAGTTCACCACATCTTGCAGGTCCTCCAGAAGTTTATCAAAAGCGGATGTGGATAAGATGATGTGAAAATTTCTCAGAGCTCAGATCCAGGTGTGGGTTATACTGGCTCCATCCCCTATTGTATCCATAAGTCTTCCAGCCACTTCTCATATGATTCTGTCTCCTTCTCCAATCCATCCCACAGTTTCAGACTCTGACAGCATCCCTGACTAGCTCTGCTCCTATGCTTTCAGATTGGAATAGGTCCCAGAGCCGAAGTGTCTGTGTTGGATCCACTGGGCCAGAATCTACTCTCATGTTATCAGCTCCATCCTTGCCCCTTGGACCCTTGGCACTGAACAGTTTGGGCCCATTTCCATCCTTGAGGCATGGATCTGGTAGGAGTCATGATCTACCTGTTCTGGAAGTCTCGGCTCCAGTGCAGGTGGCCACAACTTCTCTGGGTTTGTCTGTCTTCAAAGCTGTGGAAAGACCTTTTTCTCTTTCTAGAGAACTAGCCTCTCATCATTCAGATCCACTCCCTATCCCCTCCTCATTTATGAGCTCCAAGTTGATTAGGCCTATTCCACAGGGACAGCCATTTCCAACAAGCTTCCAATCAGTTCCTGTAGAGGAACTCACCCTCTCTTCAGATACATCTACTGAACATTCCCCAGAGGAGATCCATTGGAAGAGAATGTGCAAGAAGAGTGACATAGAATTCCCACTAGAATCTCTCACAGAGGGTACTGATTTCAATGACGAAGGGTCCCCCAGATCACCTCCAGATGATATCTCCTTTGGAGACATATTAGAGACCCACAGACAGAAAGGTGGTTGCTCTTCCAAAAATCCTTCTCCAGAGGAATCGGTATTTTTAGAAGCTTTCCGGCAGATGAACTCAATGATTTAGTTTCCTGCTGGGCATGAAAGGAGCCAGATACCATTGAACCCATTCCAAAATGACCTAACCAATTCTTAGCTCATCCTAAGGATGACCCCAAGTAGATGGTATGGTTGTGGCTGCAGCCACTAAAAAAGGAGCTAGCAGAACAGAGCTCTTCTGTCCATTTGCCAAACAGAGAGTCTAGGGTGCTGGACCTTCGCCTTGAGGCCTCTTAATTACTTGGCACACTTTGCAAGACTACAGAGAAACTTGACTAAGGAACTATCAAATTCTCTCTTAGAGTCCATTTCTGCAGAGGATTTCATAAGATCATCCTCTCAACTGGCCACGCTTTTGTCAGTTTCCAATTCTTCCACGAGGTTGATTTTTTATGCAGCTGAAGGCACCTCATGGGCTTGCTAGTTCAGGCATTGCCATAAGGAGACATGCCTGGATGTGACCGTGTGACTTTGCTGAGCTTTTTACGATGTCTTTCATCAATGCTCCCTTTGATGGCACATCCTTATTTGGTCCATTGGTTAAAGAAACACTTACCTGTAGTGAGTAAGAAGGGAAGACTCTGCCTGCCATTGGAATCAGGTTTTCTACCCCTCAACAAACATTTTCTAGGAATCAAAAAGGTGGTACGAAAATGTGGTTCCACAAATCTCAGGGACCTTTCCAAGATATGTTCAGGGACACCTCCAGAGGCAGAGGAGGCAATTCAAAACATAGATGTCACCCTAGAGGCAGAAGAGGCCCCCAAAATCAGTGGTACTGGGATTCTTTTATGGAGAGACCCTTCCAGCACTCCTGAAGTGCTGTCGGACTGTCAGCCTCTGGAGGCAGTCTGGGGATGATTGTCCTTGCACCCAGACACCTGGGCAAATATAACAGAAGATTCATAGGGGTTAAAAATAATATCCCAAGGTTATTTCATTCCATTTTCCAACTTCCTTTCTGCAAAAGAAAGAAGCTTCCCAATGTTCCACCCAGTCAGAGTAAGGCAGCAGCCCAAGAAATTCAAAAGCTGCTAGACAAAAGAGTAATCCAAGAGGTCCCATTAGACCAAATATAATTCAGAACTTACTCATGCTTCTTTTTAGTCGCCAAAAAGACAGGGGACCTCTGACCAATTTTGGATATAAGCAAATTAAATCAGTATGAGAAAAAAGCAAAGTTCTGAATGGTCACGGTACAGTCCATTTTGCCTTTTCTTTATAAGAATAATTGAATGTGCTCTATAGATCTTCAGGATGCATACTGCCACATCAGAATAAATTGACACTCCTGAAGACATTTATAATTTTGGCTGGGAGTCAGTCACTACCAGTTCAGAGCCCTGCCCTTTGGACTCACCGCAGTCCCTAGGCTGTTTGCCAAATGTGTGGCAGTGATGGCAGCTCACTTGAGACTCAAGGGATTCTGAGTGTTTCCATATCTAGATGACTGGCTCCTCACTGCCCTCTACATGCATCACTTTCAACAATCCAAGAACTGTTTGCTCCAGGTTTGCCACTCACTTGGAATAACAATAAATTACACCAAATTAGCATTGACGCCAGTACCAGATCCTAGAGTTTATTGGTGCACATCTGAACAAAACAACACAAATTGCATCCCTACCAACATTGCATAGACAATCTCATGACTTAGGTTAATCAGATCCTTTCCCACCTGTCTCCAACAGCCTGGTTCATTCCTTAAGCAATGGATTTGTGGCAGCAGCAATAGTCTTACTTCCTTTAGCACTTTATTATATGCGTGTGCTTCAATGGATTGTAGCTGTTTAATGGTCTATTCTTCAACAACCCCCTTTCCTTTACAGTCAAGCTTACAATGATTTGCAAAAGTCACATTCAGTGGTTGATTCAATCAGATTACATTTATCTAGGCTGAACCTTTGTTTTACCACCCCCAATGGACATAGTGACTATGGATGTCTCCCAGTTGGAATGGGGGTGGGGTGCATTTCCTGGGAAGGAAGGTACAAAGCACATGGTCCCCCTAAGAGACCAATTCACATATCAATGTACTGGAGATGAGAGCAGTCCTATTATCATTGCAGGCATTCCAACATGCTCTTCCTGTGTGAACTACTGAGATTCAGACTGATAACATGTTTGTTGTCTGGTACATCAACAAAAAAGGGGGAACCCAATCTTACCCTCTTTGTAGAGAGGCCATGAGAGTGTGGAAATGGGCAATCTCTTCAAAATTTTTAATAGTTGCAATGCACATTCTGGGGAAAACCACTGTGTTGAGGGATACATTAAGCAGGCCCATTGTGATGCCTCACAAGTAGTCTCTCAAACAAATCTGTGGTAGACGAGATTGTCCACAACTGGGGGCTACCTTACTGTGACCTCTTTGCTTCCCCCAACAACAAGTGCAGCAGGTACTTTGCCTTGATCCCCTCCGGGGGTGGGGGGTCACAGAGAGATAGTCTAGTTCACATTTGGCCATCTGGTCTCCTTTATACATATCGTCCACGCCCCTTGATTCCCAAATTTCAACAGACAGCATCCCAGTTGAAGAGCTCAGTCATCCTCATTGCCCCCTACTGGCCCCGACAGGTGTGGTTCCCCTTCCTTTTGTCTCATCTTCATTATCCTCCATGGATGCTGGAATCAATTCCAGATCTCCTGTCACACCCCTCAGAGATGAGTTTTCCCAATGACCCTCAGACTGAATGCATAGTTTCTCCACTTCCAATAATTGTCAGATAGCCATTATTTTATCCTGTCAAAAAGAGTCCAACTAAAAATTTTACAAAAGCAAGTTGAAAAAGATTCTCCCTTTGGTCACTGAAAAATGATGTTGACCTTTTTTTCTGCTCCACTTTTTGCTGTCTTTGAATTTTTGGCTGTCCTTTTTAAAGAAGGAGCTAGCTTTTCTACAATTAAACTGAATTGGCAGCCATTTCCAAATTTCATACAGAGAGAGAAATTATTCTTTGGCTTCTTCCGACTTATATAAATCATTTCTAAAATGCATTTTTCTCCTGAGACCACCAGTAAAGGATCTTTCACCTCTCTGGGATCTGACTGTCATGTTACAAGGTCTAAATAAAAAAAAACCTTTAAACCTTCAACAAAAAATTACCTAAAATTTCTTTCATGGAAAACAGTCTTCTTAATAGCCATTACTTCTGCAAGAAAGATTGCTGAACTCCATGCTCTTTCTTCAATGACTCCCTACATTATTTTCCTTTTACTTCCTTTTTATCTAAAGTAGCTTCTGAATCAAATATTTACCAGTCTATTCATTTACAGGTCTTCTTTCTAAAATGTTCAAATAAAAGACAATACATGCTACACCTCCTAGATGTGCAGAGACAATTATGATTTTATCTACACTGGACAAAGCAAATCAGAAAGTCAGATCAGGTATCTGTTTCCTTTTCACCAAAAAGGCTGGGTTTTCCACTTTCTAAAGTTACTCTAGCTAAATGAATCACAGATTGCATTAATTGGATCTGTTCTCAACAAGGCATTTTCCTACCTAAACAACCAAAAACCCACTGAACAACACCCATGACTACTTCATCTGCTTTTTGGTCAAGAACCTCTATTGATGATATTTGTGCAGCAGCCACATGGTCCAATGCACATACTTTTGTTACTCATTACAAATTGGATCTAATATGCAGAAGTAGAGCTGCCTTTGGTTCAGCAGTACTCCGCAGTATCCTTCCATGAGGACCACCCAAGATCAACTAGCTGGGGACTCTGTCCCATTTGTTGAGGAAGAATGAAAAGGACAACATCAGATTTAAAAGTTATGTACTCACCATAACTAAGCATCTGTGTTGTCCATTTTCATTCGTCTTTAACATCCCTCCCATTCTTAAATCTTCTTGAGGAACCTGTGGATTATTTACTGTAACTTTTAGTTCTGGATTTGAGCCCTGTTCTTTCAACTATTGCTTCTCCATCTAGTTACAGGAACTTTATGGCAACAAACTCAATCTGAGGTATTGAGGATGGACAAGGGGATTATGGGTAGAGGGAGGAGCTTGAGAGTTGGAGCCAAAGTCGAGTATGTGGCTGAGTGGGATCCGAGGAGTGGATATGAACCCACTTGTTGAGGAAAAATGAAAATGGACAACATAGATGCCTAGTTATGGTGAGTACATAACTTTTAATTTTATATCAACATGCATTTTATGAATGAAATTCTAATGTCTGGTATTATTGAATGATTGTAATCCTCAGTAATTTACCAGAAAATCAAAAAAAAAAAAAATATGAGGGACAGAGCAAAAATATGAGACACTCAGAGATGATTGAGAAGCATGGACAGCTGATAGAAAGGAAACTGTTTTACCGTTTGCCACTGTTCTTTCTGTGCTTGAACTGCTGTTGCTGCTGTAAGTCCCTAGCATATGACCCAATCATAACAGCATGTAAGGGGTGCTTAAAATTTGTAAGTTCTTCCCTGGGCACCCTTACAACCATGTCTCACACTAGGGAAACTGTTAAAAAGTTTGTCTTTTTTTCCGTATTGTAATGTAATCTTGCTGCTCTATGTACTACAGGGAGATTAAGAATCACTAAGGAACAGATAAGAAAAAAGACAAGAAGTAAGGAATCTCAGTACTTATACAAAAAAGTCAAGATATACTCATTATGAATGGAAATTATAACAATTTAGTGTGATAAAGATAATAGAACAGTAATGCATTATCCGTTGGATTTGTCAAAGGCAGGCTTAATAAAAACTTATTCAGTTAGTCTGATGCATTGAGACTGAATTTCATACATCAGGACTGTTCATTTTTTTTTTGAGACGTAGCAATTTAAAGGTAGACTATACATGTGGGGGATACAGGGAGTGTAGCCATGAATGAAATGTGTAGGATCAAAGAACCCCACTGATTTATTTTATTTTCTTGAATGCTAACTCATTTGATCAGTAGTGGTGAGACAGTGTTCGAATAACATCTGGAATGATGGATCATAATGTAATTAATAATACCATGTTCCAACTGGTTTTGTAAAATGAGTGACATAGAAAAAAGGTATGCATTACAGATACATTTTGTGTATTCCTTCAGTTTAAATTAGTGTAAAATGATGATTGTGAAATCTTTTGAGTTCTGTATTTCTGGCAGAGAGTTACAAAGCCCCACAGAGTGGTTCCAAAAGGGTATTAAAGAAATAGCAGGGCAGTATCGGGTAAATCTGTCAGTGTCTAGTGCTTTGCTTTTTTTGTTTGTACATAACTGACACAATTAAGGGCACTGAGAATAGTTGTATATTGTGGGCAATATTAATTTAGCTGCAACTTTTCACTATCAGAAAAAAAAAATTGATATGGGAAGTTGAAATCTACCTCATGCTTTTTTCTTCAGGGCTTCTTAACAAAACTCCGTTGAGTTTAATAAGGTATGAGAAGTGTAATGTACCAGGAAAATATTGTTCTTTCAAAGAAAAATGTATGAAAAGTGAACTAAGTTGTAGTAACACTGTATTGAAACTGTCCAGTAACTGTTTAATGTTTAAAATAACTGTATAAATCTCTCTCTCTCTCTATATGTGTGTGTGTGTGTGTGTGTGTGTGTGTGTGTGTGTGTGTGTGTGTGTGTGTGTGTGTGTGTGTGTGTGTGTGTATATATATATATATATGTGTGTGTGTGTGTGTGTGTGTGCGTGTATATATATATATATATATATATATATATATATATATATTTATATAAAATACACACACACACACACACACACACACACACACACACACACACACACAGTAAAACCTCACTAGGTCAACACACCACAATGTCAGTAGTAAGAAAGTTAACTGCAAAAGGTTGATAGTTGTGCTAGATCGATAATCCCGATTGAGGGAATAACCTTTCAGCCATACTGAATTCCTTGGTAAATACCAGTTTTGAGGGCAAAATACTGGGATGCCACGAATTCCCGCATGGCCCCTTTAATTTCTGAATTTCCTGTGTTTTTTTTTAACTCCTGATGTCATCACGTGCAGGGTGTGTGCGATGACGTCAGCTTCTGCATACCAGTTTAGCACAGCTTTCATCCCCGTCTCGGCTCCTCCTTGCAAGACAAGCAACAGCAGCTGCCAGCTTTACTTATTTAATGGCTGCAGGTTTTCCCCTGGCTCAGCTCCTCCTTCAGGTACAGCAGCTACAAATGTGATTACTACTGACTGTACGGGCTTATCTTTTTTGTTTATTTTGAACTGTGCTTTACTTTACCAGCAGGAGAAACTGTGTGATTACTGTGTGCAGTGCACGGCATCTTTACTTATTTACTTAACCACCGGCAAACTGTGTGATTACTTTACAACAGGAGAAACTGTGCTTCAGCAGGATGCCTTTTTACGTTAACGGCAAGAGAAACTGTCTGCTGCCTTTTACTTATTTACTTAAAAGTTAATGCTGGTGCTGTACTTTCCATGCATGTGTGTGGCACTGGCAGCATGCCTTTGTACTTTAATGGCAGGAGAACTGTGTGCTGCTTTTTTTACTGTAATGGCAGGAGAACTGTGTGTGTGTATTTTTACTTTAACAGCAGGACTCAGAGACATGTGTGTGTGTCTAACGCCAGGAGAAATTGCCTTTTTAATGGCTTCTTTTTACTTTAACGGCAGAAGAAGTGAAGTGTGCCTTTTACTTTAACGGCAAGAGAAGCGAAGTGTGTGGTTTTACTTTAATGACCAGAGAAATTGCCTTTTTAATGGCTTCTTTTTACTTTAATGGCAGGAGAAATTGTGTGTCTTTTTACTTTAATTGCACGAGAAATTGCCTTTTTAACTTTAACAGCAGGAGGTGTGTGTGTGTGTGTGTATGTGTGTGTGTGTGTGTGTGTGTGTGTGTGTGTGTGTGCTTATTGAAAGATATTGTTACAGAAACAGTGTGGGAAATTATTTTTTTTACATTTTTAAAAATAGATGGTTTGTGTGTGCTAATGGGTGTTGTTAAAGAGACATTGTAAGAAAACATTTTTAAACAAAGAAAAACACTAAAAAATCAAAAAATCGACCCACCAAGACAGTAAAATTGTATCAAACAGTTTAATGCAGCACCAACAGACTAAGCGCTTTCACCATAAAATTCAAATGTCTTCTTCATAGTCAAATCAATTAAAGTAAATTATGGTTATATACTCAAGGTAATAATCAATCATTCACTTAATTACATCAGAAGTAAAGAGTAGCCCTAAACTACATTCCTTTTACTGTTGTTAAATTTTCAAACATTAAAAAACACTATAATATGTTATAGTATTAGTTAAAGCGCATTTTAAATGCAATAAATACACAAAAGGTAAGATAAAAAATGTTAGTAATAACAGACAACAGTACAATTGTAAAAAAAAAGAATTTGTTGAATGTAAACAACTCATATTTCTGTAGCCCTCTCTTTCAAAAAGGGGGCTATTGAAATAAAATCATTCAACCCAGGTTTGCAGCAGCCGTTCAGTCTAAACTGCCACTTAGCCTCCCTAATTTCCAACTCAAGTTTAACATCAACCCCCTCAACATCACTACAAACCCTATCGATAACAAAAAATATAAATATTTTGAAATCTGGACATTCCAAGGTATGAATATAAAGAACATTATGAGTGTTTTTGTTTTTAATATCTCTCAGATGCTCTACAATTTGGTCCTGAAGTCTCCTGATGGTCTTTCCTACATAAAATCCTGGACAGGATAGGCACATGGCTAAGTAGACTACCATGGTGGTATTGCAATTACATCTTCCAGGGCCTCCTATGGTATGTTTTAAACAAACAGTGTTTGTGAGAGTATGTATGCTTATATGGAGTAATTGCCAAATATCATTGATGGTAAGAGAAGGTATGTTAGAAACACTTCCTGTGGACAATTTAGGGGCAAGTCTGGTTGCAGTTCATTTGTTCAAATGTTCAAAATATTAAATGTTGTTCAGCTGGTTTAAAAGACTGAATTGTTTTAATGCTTGTGTGTATGAGATCACGGTACAGTGGTGAGTTGGGGCTTGCTGTTTCTCTGATGTTGGGCAGTCTCATAGTTGGTATATTTAATTAGTGGGGGGTGGGGCCTTGCCCCTCTGTAATATATATTTAATTTTTTTCAATATTTTTCTGCTGATCTGTTTAGCTCTTGCTTTTTTTATTTGTAGTATTGAACATTACTTTGAGTAATCACATGCATGTATATAAATTTGAAAGTAGTTACATCAAAAATAATGGATTTTTCAAGACAGCATAGCATAGATCAGAATGTGGTCTTAGTAACTGTCCAGAGTCACATGACATTAAAGTAGAAATTAAAGGTGTTTGACCAATGACTAGAGAATAAGTCTTCTTTCTTGATATGATAGCATTAATCTTCTGCACTGCACTGTCAGACATGTTAACTTTGAGTCTGTGTCAAGGTTACTGATAACTCAAAATTGTACTAGAATTAATGTTCTGTATACCCTGTGCAGGTTATTTAATCAAGTAGCATTTTTATTACTTTTACCTTTTATTTGACAATAGGATTTTTTTCCTAAAATCAGACACTATATCTTAGTCTGGCTGTTGTGCAGTCAGTTTCAAGTCCTGCAGTTCTGTTCTTTTTCATTCTCAGATATGAATCTCAGCATGTAATGCTTTAGCTGTTAGTGTCCGTATTTATCTGCACCATAATCATTTCTTAACCTTGCTCTGATAAATTAATCACCAGTTTTGCCATTACGTGTAACTTTGTCTTGGATCAATATCTCTTATCACTGTACATTTTCTGCTATATGATTTACTTGTCCTGAGTAATATATAAAAGCAGGTATACTCAAATCTAAAGTATGCCCCTGGCAGCAAAGTTGTCCAGTCTGTCATTCAGTCAGATAGGCTTTCTTCATAAAACCAGTGCTAAAACTAAGCAAAACAGAACTTACTTCCTCTATAAAAAGACTTCACATGGACAGAGTTGACCATTCTAGTTAACTTAAAAAGGCATAAATGTGATATTATAGCAAGTGTATTCTTCTCTTAAAGACACAGTGCATTAAGAAAATTACTTGGGTATATATGCTATTTAGTTGGGCTCAGTGCAGTACCTTTACACATTTCAGCCTTGGCTAGGTCAACTACACTAAAGCTTCAAATTGCATTTACATTATGGTTTGGAATAATGCAGCAAGAGCACATAATGATGTGAGGCAAATGTCTTCTTCTTCTTTTGGCTTTTTCCCAGTTAGAGGTCACCTGTCTGCTCATGATTGGTAGTGGAGTTTTTACAGTGTTGAGTTGCCAGCCCAGTGCCCAACTTTCCACAGAAGGCACGAACACACAAGCACTCATGCCTAGGGCTAGTTTAGAGTGTCCAGTCCACCGATGGCATGTCTTTGGGATGTGGGAGGAAACCGGAGCACCAGTCGGAAATCCACACGACCACAGCGAGGACATGCAGACTCTGCACAGAAGGTACCCCAGCCGAGGATCGAACCAGAGAACCTCTTGCTATGAGGTGGCAACGCTAACCACTGCACCACCACGGATGTGAGACAAAAGTACAAGAACAATTTTTATATTTTAATCATTTCTGAGAACAAAACAATTTTCATAAATAACAAAACAGGATGGAAATGAAATACAACACAGACCACTGATACAGGAGTGTTATGATTTTAAGGCAGTGGTACATAAAGACATCTGTAAGTAGGAAAACACTGAGATTGTATCAGTCCTGAGTAGTGAGCAGCAGCAGCAAGCATTTGGTACCAAGTTCTGTTTTATTTTTTAGTGGACTTTTAACCCTCTGCATACACAGTATGGCATTCAGTACAAACAAGTACGTCACTGCGCATGTCAGGACAATGGAGGAGCTGTCTTTTGGAGTAATTGCCCAAGATCGCTGTTGGTGAGAGAAGGTACATTTAGAAGCACTTTCTGTGGACGATTGAAGAGCCTGCCTTATCATACTCTTGTTTGCTGATCCACATCTGCTGGAAGGTAGATAGGGAAGCTAAAATGGAGCCACCAATTCAGATGGAGTATTTACATTCTGGAGGTGCAATAATCTGAAAAGAGAGAGATGAAATCAGTATTTTAGTATCTTGGTTTTGCTACGAAAGACTTTTTGAATGAGAGCTGCTATTACTACTTTTAATGAACAATTTTCTTCAACCATTTCCCTAATGGTAAGTGACAAATCTGCCTCAGGAGTTTAGGCTGTAGTTTTCCACCAGCAAGATGGGTGCCAACTAGTTAAAGTTTTATGATTACTGAAATATTTTTTTTACTACTTTGCAAGGCAGTGGGTAATTGAACATTAGAAATGTTGCCTAGCGTGATTACAGAATTATCAGCAACTGTATTGTAAGTAGTCTCATTGATACATTACCTGCAGACTCCATAACCGTAAAAGTGGGCACATATTGATTAATGTAACTTCAGTAGTAAACATATAGGAAAACTTGAATGTTTTCATTTCTCTGTTGTCACTGCATATACTGCTAATATATATTGTTTCCAGTTACCAGTAATTACTGCTATCTTACTACTGACTATATTTTCTAACAGCTTCTTCTCGGGCTGCTATGTTCAACCAGTTTCTCCAATGTCAGAGACTCATCCCTGTCCTCTGTCTCAATCTGCTGCATGGTACTGCATCCACCCTTTTGATCTGCACTGTCTTATTGCATTTTTCATCTACCAAAATTTAAAACCACATTAATACAGTTGACCGTATACACATACTGCAAGTCACCAAAAAACAAAATCCTAAGGTTCATCATCTCCTCCATTCCCAGTGAACATCATTGCTACACATTTAAGAAAAAAAATTTACTACAGGGTCTGGGCTGGGGGGGGGGGGGCATATTTTGGTTGTCTGTTCTTCAGTTTGCATTTGAAAGCTGGTATCCCACAATTCCAGTGAAGTGTGTGAGCTTACATAATTATGCATGCAAATTTTATGTTAATTAGCATACATATAAAGAAGAAAAAACAACACTGTGGTGTAGGCAAACTGGTCCTCCAAAAAGACTAGTATCCAATGTAAAAATTAGGAGGCACCAGACCAAGGCAGGTACAGATAAAGTTTAATCCACAAACAAGATATAGACAATGGTGAGTGCTTTCGTACCCATAGCTACTTCATCAGACAGCTGAAAATCATTGTTCATTCATATTTAAAAGTTACCAACAACCAATCAGAGTCAAATTTCAATTAAAACAATACAAAGCTGTTAAGCTATTAATTAAACAATATAATAATCATGCTTAAAATACCAAATCTAGTCTGTAGTTCTAGAATAAAACTAAAAAAAACTTTTATCTGTGTAGTGGTTTATGAATAAGTACAGGTCTAATAGAAACTTTGTCATTTAGGCCCCTGCCTATATTAGCATGCATTCTAATGATCCATTCAAGTTCCTTATTCTCTACTAGGTTCTTTATAGGACCACCTCTACATCCCATTTTGACTTTCTCTACTACCATAAATTTAAAGGTGTGTGTCATATCTGATGCCATCACATGTCTTGCAAGGGCATTAGTCTCTGCCCTCCTGTAAATATCATAGACATGCTCCCTGATCCTATCACGAAACCTTCGTGTAGTCATACCTATATAAAATGAACAACATACATTACAGAGAGCTAAATATATGATATTTGTGGTGTTACAGTTAGCTGCTAATTTAAAATAAACAGTCTTCCTTGTATCTGGGTGTTCAAAGTATCGTCTCTCATCGATATATGTACAATAGTTGCAAGAGTTACATGGAAAGGTTCCATGATTGTGTATAGTAGGTTCAATATTCAACTCATGACCATATCTAGGTCCACATAAAAGCCTCTTAATGGATTTCTTGTTTTTATATGCATATCTGGGGTTATCTCCTACTAACGTTTTAACCCTGCCATCTGATCGAAGTATATTCCAATTTCTGGAATAAATCCCCTGTAACATCCTAATGTTACTTGCATACGTAACTGAAATCCTCATGGGATTCGTTCATGTAGTTTTTTGTTCAAGTACCTGATTTGGACTAGAGAAATAAGGTTTCCTTTTACTATTCCTAATGGATTGTGTATTGGATGTAACGCATTTAATTTCCTTGTTCCTATACCCTCTCTCATGAAATCTCCCTTCTAGTTGATGCAATTCACTTACAAATTTCTCATCTTTAGCTGTTAACCTAGATGTCCTTAGTACTTGCCCTTTTATCACATTCCTAAACACATGCTGGGGGTACATACTCTGTCTGTGTACATTAGTGTTTCTGTAACATTCTTTACGAAAAATCTCAGTATAGAATTCACCTGTGTTAGCTCTAGTAATACTGACATCTAAAAAGTCAACACATTTATTTGAACTATGAGCTGTAAACCTCAGAAAATGTGTGCTATCATTTATATCCTTCAGGAAGTGTTGTAGTGCCGATGCTCCTCCTTCCCATAATAGGAAGAGGTCATCTACAAACCTTCGCTAAAAAATTATTTTCTCAGACCATATTCCAACAAGAATATTTAGTGATTCCCACTTAGCCATAACCAGGTTGGCGTAGTTGTTGGCACAAGAAGTGCCCATAGCTATGCCACCTTTTTGTCTGTAAGTGTTATGTTCAAACATAAACACATTATTCTCCAATATGGTTTCCACCAAAAAACAGAGGAGATCTACAATTCTAGAGTCATACATTCCATCTTCTTTTAAATATTGATGTAAAAACTCAAGTCCCACCATACTAGGTATTACAGTAAAAAGAGATTGCACATCAAAAGTAACCATTAAGCAGTCCATTGCTAGTGTAAAACTGTTAGTAAATGCATGCAGCTCTACTAAAAATTGTTTAGTGTTTCTAAGGATAGAGTTGTTCCTTGCCAGTACAGTACATGTATATTTAGCTCACTGTAATATATGTTGTTCATTTTATATAGGTATGACTACACGAAGGTTTTGTGATAGGATCAGGGAGCATGTCTATGATATTTACAGGAGAGCAGAGACTAATGCCCTAGCAAGACATGTGATGGCATCAGATATGACACACACCTTTAAATTTATGGTAGTAAAGTCAAAATGGGATGTAGAGGTGGTCCTATAAAGAACCTGGTAGAGAATAAGGAACTTGAATGGATCATTAGAATGCATGCTAATATAGGCAGGGGCCTAAATGACAAAGTTTCTATTAAACCTGTACTTATTCATAAACCACTGCGCAGATAAAATTTTAAATGTGATTTTAAGTACATTTTATAGTTTTTTTCTAGAACTATAGACTAGATTTGGTATTTTAAGCATGATTATTATATTGTTTTAATTAATAGCTTAACAGCTTTGTATTGTTTTAATTGAAATTTGACTCTGATTGGTTGCTGGTAACTTTTAAATATGAATGAGCAATGATTTTCAACTGTCTGATGTAGTAGCTCTGGCTACGAAAGCGCTCACCATTGTCTGTATCTTGTTTGTTGTTTGTGGATTAAACTTTATCTGTACCTGCCTTGGTCTGGTGCCTCCTAATTTTTACACTGGATAGTAATCAGCATACATATTTGCACCTATTTTCATGGGCCTTTGTCCAGATTTTTGATGTTTCCTGGTTGAGAGGTATAATTTCTGTTAAAGTGAGCACTAAACCAGGCCATCTTTTATTGGAGAGGGCCTCCCTGCACCCTTGTGGCAGGAAAGTGCAGTTATGACTCATCTGGTTGAAGGTTGCTGGCACAGGGCCCAGTTTTAAGCTTTGTATTAATTAAATTGGTTAATTCAGTTTGTTCACTATTTTAACACAGCTCCACAGAGTTAGGTGACCAGCCAGTGCTCTGCTGTATTCATCTGTGCAATCCAGGGAATCTGTTGCATTTTGCTAACCATAAGTATACTTTTTACTGTATTTTGCACTTTTAAACTGTATTTTTCCTGTATTGCTGATTTTTTAAAACTATTCTTGCTGATTTGTTGCACTTTTTGTATGCTGTAGCATAGACTACATTCAGACCTGCTGAATATGGTTCTTTATGTTAAAACTGAGCACTAAACCAAAACATCTTTTGTTGGAGAGGGCACCCTGCACTCTTGTGGCAGGAGAGTGCAGTTTGGACTCATCTAATTGATGGTTGCTGGCAGAGGGCTCAGTTGTGAGCTTTTTTTGTTGATTAAATTGTTTATTTCAGTTTCCTCACTGTTGTTACATAAGCTCCACATTTGCACCGGTTTGTGCTTGTTTTAAAACAGCTGCACAGAGTTAGGTGACCAACCACTGTTTACCTGTAGTGCACCTCTGTGCATCATCATGCACTCCCGTGCAGTGGGGGTAACCACTGGTGGTTATAGATGTAAAAACTTCAGTAGATAAATTATCCCTTAGTAGCTGCCCATGATCCTGCTGAGAAGTCCTTAGGTTGCACTTGGTTGCTCAGAGAATACCTCAGCTGTACTTTTGCCCCTTAAACAGTTCCAAAACCACCAAATCTACGATAGTCTCATACCATTTAGAGAACCCCCACTAGTATAGACCCTTTATAGAGCACTAGACCCCATTTAGAGTACCCAGTTATACCATACCCCTTCATTTTCTCTCCCCACTGTGAAAACAAGATTTAACCTAACATTATGGATGGTCAGTTTCCTTCCATTTCTCCTACCAGTCTGAATGACATTGGTATCCTAAGGCAGTGTAGGAACTGCCTCATGTACACTGACAACCCTCTACTCCTAAATCACCCAAGTACAATTTGTGAGAGATGCATCTACATTAAGAATCTGGAATCCTTGCTGTCTCGTGCACAGAACAATAACACTGAACTTGTTGTCAGCTCACATACTACACCTCCTATGCAAATCATGCACTCAACACACTAACCATCATATGCAGAGGTCCTCACTGGAAACCTACCTAAACACCACAGACCTTCCAAACACAAACATGCTACATCTAATACAGCACCTACAGCACTCAATACACATAACAACACAAGCACCAGTGTCTCACCAAATAAGGCTCTAATGCAAAGCACATCTAAACCAAATTTTTTAGTCAGGTGACTCCATTATGAGACACACAGATGTCCCATTCACCAGGCTGAACAAGCAGAAAGTTACAGTCAGCTGTCTGTCGGGTTCCAGGATCCATCAGATCACACATGCACTCAAGTCTCTCAACAACAAGTACCATTATGACTCTGTCGTAGTTCATGTTGGTGTGAATGACTTCAGACATATTTCACTGGACTTGGACTATATGATGAGAGACATGATTGAGCTCTATGAATATGTGTCCCAGACAGGTATGTCACTAGCCTTGAGTAGTATTCTACCCTCACCTAGGAAGATACCACAATATAAACAAAAAATGATTGACTTCAACAATTGGCTTAGTTTATGGTGTCATTCTAAGGGGATCCAGTTCCTGTCAGCCTGTGATGACATGGTTGATAGACCACGCTGCTTTGCCAGAGATGGTCTTCACATGTTACCTCTAGGCTACAGGCTAAGGCACTTGCCTCTCCCATAGTGCCTTTTTAGGCAAGCTCTCAAGAATAACATCTCTGATGTGAAAGTATCACTTACAAATAAATTAAAGGTTATGCTGCTAAATGCTAGGAGTTTAAATCAGAAACTGCACTGTCTGGAAGCACTCCTCTCCTTGGAGCATTTTGACATCTGTGCAGTCACAGAAACTTGGTTCAGGGCCACTGGGAGTACCCCAGCCTTGCAAGGCTGCAATGCCTTCCACACTTTCAGACTGCAAAATGAACAAAAGGGAAAGGAGCATCTATCTTCATGAAAACTAAATACACCTCTAGACTGGTTAGACAAGAAAACTCCATGGAGTTACTCCAAGTTCAGCTAACTGTGGTTAAGACCTCCCTCCAAGTCATTTTTAGCTATAAGCCCCCCTCAATGAATCAAGATACCCATGCTATTTATTTGGACCGACTTGAGTCAATCAAATTACAACCAAACACTCTAGTCATGAGTGATTTTAACTATGCCTCCATTGACTGGGAAGCTTATATGAGTACCAACATGCTCGCACAAAGGTTCCTGGACTTTGTTAACACTAATACCTTGGAACAAATAGTAGGCAACCCCACAAGGGGCTCAAATATTATTGACCTGATCCTCACCAACATGGGTGACCATTGCAGCACAAGTGCTGGACCCTCACTCGTTAAATCTGATCACAAATCAGTCACATTTGAAGTATGTATAACACCTTAACCTCTCTTAGGTGAAATCAGGCTAAAACTTTTAACCAAATCTAATTATACCCTCCTAAAGGATGACATAAATAATTTCCAAGTATACACAAATGCTCTGTACAAACACTTATACAAATGTATTGACACAGCTGTACCTGATAGGATCAAATCAAGATCCTCAAGAAAACACAAGCCTGCCTGGTGGACATCTAGAATTAATAAGTTATACAATAAGAGGAAGAAGTTGCTGTCTAGGAATAAAAAAAGAGAGGTCCCAGCACTGGAAGAATGCCCTCCTCTGCTTGAACAAATAAATAAGACAACTTGAAAAAATCCTCTAAAGGCAACTTCGAACAAAATTTAGCAACCATAACTAAGGATAACCATAAGGCATTCTTCAGCTATGTCTGTAATCTAAAAGGTAGGACCCAAACGTTTGCTGAACTGGCTGTGGATGGCATCACACACACACACTGATCCTGTAAAAATAGCTAACCTATTAGCTGACAGGTTTGGCAAACATTTCACCCCTTGTCCCCTCCAAAAGTTCCACAGAGCATTCCCACTACAGCTTCCCCATCCTGCATCTCCAAAGAGTAAGTTATTAATGCTTTTTCCAAGGCCATACACACAGCCTCTATGGGACCAGATGGCATCCCAGGTTGTATTTTAAATGGTCTAAAACATGATTTAGCAACTAAATTGAATGTCAGCCCTTATGTCATTTGGTGGTTTCTTAACTGGCTCACCGACAGATCATACTCAGGCAAAGTTGAAGACTTTACCTCACTCAACCAGCAGACCTGTCACCAGTGGGGTTCCACAGGAGTCATTGCTGGTCCTCCTATTGTTTGGAATATACTTCTCTGAAGTTCAGACCAAAACAGAGGGGCTGTGGCTGACTAAGTTCACTGATGACTGCAAATTAGGTGCAATCACTGAATCCCCAATGTCAATATACTTCAAGATGGACTTAAACAAACCAGTCATTGGTGCCAAAGCCATGGACTCAAACTGAATACTAAAAAATGCATTATCATCCCCTTCAGTAAAAATGATATCCCTGCAGACTATCATATAAATAATAGTACCTTAAGTAACAACTCAGTAGTGATAGACTTGGGAACACAAGATCTGAAGTAGGAACTTCATTTGTCAGCAACCTTTGGGATACGAATCCGATCTTGGATCCGAGCTGGCAACTTTTACCACAGCATAGATCCGAGCTCCTAGTTCCTCCCTTTACCCATAATCCCCTGCCAACCCTGACTGACCCCAGATCTAGTTTGCCGCGCTTCAAGCTACAAGCTGGATTTCGAGCTCCTGGTAGTTCAGTGAACTTTGTGAGAAAAACTTTGCTTTTTTTATTACTTTCTCTTGTGTGAGTGTGTACGAGTGTTCAGGTTCCCTATTTTTATATCTTTTGTGTTTAAATTTTTCCTCCCTACCCTCGCTGGTTCATAGTGTGTGTTTGTGGTGTGTGTAGGGGCCTAGTGATTGTGTTTTCTGTACACCATGTCGGAGGCCCCTAAAGCCATCTTTTCAAAATGCACCAAGTGTGGCCATAAGCTTTCACCGGCAGATGGCCACACCCGGTGCGTTAGGTGCCTTGGGGTTGAACACCTCTCTTCGGGATGCGCGATTTGTGCAGCATTCAACCCCAGGGCACTTAAGGACTGGAGGTCGAAGCTGATCCTGGCAGGACTTTTGCCCCCGGACTCGGCTCCGGCCTCTGGTACTTCTGTGGCCGCTACCCAGCCCTCGGTGGTAGCCACCCCTGTCTCCCTCCCTCCAGTCGGGACTCAACCTCCCATTTCTGCTCCAGAGTAGAGGGAGGCCAGAAAAACCAAACGGAAGGAGAAGCACCATAAACGGCGGGCCGAGGACTCTTCCTCGGCCCCGCCCGCCAAGCGGGCTTCTCCATCCAGAGCTTCTGGATCACCTCCTCCTCGGCTCCGGTCCCCTTGTTTTTCACCGGGACCCAGGGAGGAGGGGACCCGGTCCCCATCTAGGTCATTGAGGCGACACTCTAGGTCTGCCTCGGTGGCCTCATCGAGGTCCACCTTCAGTATGTCAGATGCAAACATGGACCGGATGATGAGGAGGTTCATCCAGGCTCAGCTGCAGATGGGAGTGCTCTTGCCTCCCCCCCCCCCCTCCGAGGGGGAGCTCGACCCTATTTTTTGCTCCAATTGCTCCTTCTCCATCCCGCTTCCCGGGTTCGGAGCTTTCGGAGCCAAGCCGCATCGGATCCGGGGGTGGGTCGGAGCCGATAGTACTGGTTACTTCGACTCTGACTGGTCCCTCGAGCTTGTCTGATCCGACCTCTCAGAGCCGTGGGTTGAGCTTCGGATCCGAGGGACTTTGTGTGACTTCGGCTCCGTCCCGGACGGAGCACACGGGTCCTTCGGATCCGGGGGTCTCAGCCCCGGATCTGGTCCCCGCTTTGGATCTGAGTGGGAGTCGACTCTTGGAGCCTATCGAGAGTGGCTCCCCCTCGGCTTTCGCGGTGGTGGAGAGGACACTGCTGAGTGCATCTGGACCTCCGGTCCTGGCTTTGGCTCCCCCTGCACTCCCTCTTAGCTGGTCCGGGCTCCCATCACCCGGCCTTCGGGACAGCCTGCTTCAGCGTCTCTGGGTGTTCCTTTGGAACGTGATATTGCTGGTGAGTCTTCCTCGGACAGCCCCCCCGAGGAGGTCCCTCACAAAGCCAAGTGAAAGAGGAGGCACGTGGACTCCCCCGAGTCCCTTAGATACAGACTTAGATGAAGGGGAAGGCTCCCCAAGGTCACCCCCCGAGGATGTCTTCTTTGGAGACATCATGGAAATGTTCAGGATTAGGGGAGGGTGGTCTGCCCCCAAGGCTTCCTCCGATGAGTCCATATTCCTAGAGGCATTCGAAGCAGGGCCATCTACCTCTTGGGTGTCCCCCCCCGACCCCCTGGTGGACCTTATTTCCACCAGGGCGTGGAAGGAGCCGGACACGGTAGAGCCAGTCCCCAAGCACCCGGATAGAATCCTGAGTCCCCCTGCTGAAATAACCCACCTGGAGCAGAGGTCCCCCCGTGGATGCCATGTTGGTGGCGGCGGCCACCAAGAGAGAGTTGGCTCCGGAGAGCTCTGCGGTCCACCCGCTGAGTAAGGAGTCTCGAGCGATGGACCACCTTGGGAAGTGGGTCTTTAGTTCAGCAACCTTCTCCATGAGAGCGCTGAACTATATGGCACACGTCATCCGGATGCAGCGAGATCTAATAAAAGAATACGCTGCATCCCCCCCAGAGTCCATGTCGGAAGGGGACAAGCAGCTGTACTCCTCCCGAATGTCTACTCTACGTTCAGTTTCCAACACCTCTATGCAGCTCTTGTCTCACGCCACTGAAGGAGCCGCTAGAGCTGGTGGAGCCGGCCTGGTAATTAGACGCCAAGCCTGGCTCCGACATTGTGACTTCTCGGAACCCTTTAAGGCGTCATTCGCAAATGCCCCCTTTGATGGTTCTGCACTGTTTGGCAAAACCATTCACGACACTTTAGTCCAGAGCGAGAAAGATGGGAAGATGTTGTCTGCTGTCGGAGTCCGCTTCTCTGCTCACCAGAGGTCCTTTTCCAAGAACCGAAAGGGTCAGAAGAAGATGTGGTTCCGAAAATCGCATCAGTCCCAGTCTCCTCCGGACAACCAGTCCTCTCGTGGCAGAGGAGGACAGGGAGGACACTGCCCAAGAGGCAGAGGGGGTCCCAGAAATTTTGGGTCCAGAGAACCTTTCTCTGAGAGGCCCACGCAGAACCCCTGAGGGGTTGCCCGGCTGCTCCACTCTGGAGGCAGTCGGGGGGCATCTTTCGAAGCACCTAGCAATGTGGGAGTCCATAACAACAGATCGCTGGGTGCTTCGTATCATATCCAGAGGCTACCTAATTCCCTTTATTGTAACCCCCAAAACCAGAAGCCTCCCTGACATACCACCCAATCAAAGGGAGGCGGCTGCTACAGAAATTCAGCAGCTTTTGCAAAAAAGAGCCATCCAACCCGTTCCCCCCAGATCAGTTCGGATCGGGGTTTCACTCCAGGTTCTTTCTGGTGCCAAAAAAGACGGGGGACTTGAGATCCATTCTCGATCTCTCTCTCCTGAACCTGGCAGTACCCAAAGAAAAGTTCCGAATGGTCACTCTACAATCTATTCTCCCCCTATTACGGGAGAATGACTGGATGTGCTCGATAGACCTCAAGGATGCGTACTACCACATTCTGGTGGAAAGACGCTCCAGGAGGTTCCTCCGCTTACGGCTGGGAGCAAGTCACTTTCAGTTCAGGGCCCTTCCCTTTGGTCTCACCTCAGCCCCCAGGGTGTTCACCAAAGTCTTGGCGGTTATAGCGGCCCACCTGAGGCTTCAGGGAATTCAGGTCTTTCCGTACCTTGATGACTGGCTCCTCATCGCCCCAACAAGGCATCTGCTCTGTTCAGGCAGGGATTATTTCCTCAACCTTGCTCCACGTCTAGGGTTGGCTATCAACATGGCCAAATCCTCTCTGGTCCCTACACAGGTAATAGATTTCATAGGGGCCAGATTGGATTCCAGAATAATGCTTGCCTTCCTGACTCCCGATCAGCTTCAGAACCTGAGGTTGCATGCGCAGGCCATTCTCTGACTTCCTGCTCCACCGGCAGAATTGATCCTGAGGGCTCTAGGGTCCATGGCGGCAGCTATTCCTCTGCTGCCCCAGCCCGTCTAAATATGAGGGTCCTGCAGTGGACCCTCCAGGTACAATGGTCCCTGTCTCGCAACCCCCTGTCCCATCCTATTCCCCTAAACAGGGCTTGCAGAGGGTCGCTCATGTGGTGGCTCCTGTCCCCGAGTCTCCACACGGGACGACCATTCTCGATGCCTTCCCCCATTGCCACAGTGACCACGGATGCCTCTCGCCTGGGGTGTGGGGGGGCACTATTCAGGCAGAATGGTCCAAGGCACGTGGAACGACACGGAGACCTCCTTGCATATCAGTGTCCTAGAGATGAGGGCGGTGCTTTTGACGTTGCAGGCACTTCACAGCCTTCTTCCGATTGGGACGATTGCAGTACAAACGGACAACATGTCTGTTGTCTGGTACATCAACAAACAGGGGGGAACCAGGTCTTATCCTCTTTGTCGCAAGGCCATGAGAGTGTGGGAATGGGCGCTATCCACCAACCGCTTTCTCATTGCAATGCACATTCCGGGGCGGTCCAACATCCTAGCAGACAGGCTCAGTCATTTGATTCTGACCCCGTACGAATGGTCTCTTAATCCTCTAGTAGTGAAACAAATATTTGCCCAATGGGGGCAACCCTATTGCGATCTTTTTGCCTCTCCTTCAAATACCAAATGCAACAGTTACTTCGCTTTAATCCCCCCTCAGGGGGAGTCCCCGAGAGACTCTCCAGTACATGTTTGGCCTCCCGGTCTCCTTTACGCTTACCCTCCATTGCCCATGATGCTAAAACTCTTACAGAAAGCCAGTCGACTGGGGAGCAAAATGATCCTCATTGCCCCATTCTGGCCTCATCAAACGTGGTTCCCGTACCTGTGGTCTCACCTGATTCATCCACCCTGGATTCTGGATCCCCTTCCAGATCTCATTACTCACCCTCTGGGTCTTCCGACCCCCAACCTGGTCAACCTCAAGCTGACTGCTTGGTTGCCCCAATTTCACTCCTGATAAGGACTCCCGGAATCTCCTCACCAGTCAAAGCCATCCTAGTAGCAGCACATAAACCTTCCACCAGAAGAGTCTATCGAAGTAAGTGGAAACGTTTCTCCATGTGGGTGGAGCACCATCACTTAGATCCTTTCACGGCGCCTCTTACATCGGTTTTGGATTTTCTAACTACCCTTTTTCATCAAGGGGCTAGCTGCTCTACAGTCAAGGTACAACTAGCAGCGATTTCATATTATTATGTAGGGCATGAATCGGGCCCTCTAATTACTTCCAAGCTTTGTAAAGCTTTCCTTAAGGGTACCTTCCTTCTCAGACCCCCAGTCAGGGAGGTAGTACCCCCATGGGATTTATCTTTGGTTCTCCAGGCCTTGACAAGCCCCCCTTTCGAGCCGGCAGCTACGGTTGATCTTAAATACTTCTCTTGGAAGATGGCCTTCTTGGTGGCCATTACTTCAGCTAAAAGGGTCTCTGAGCTTCAGGCTCTATGTGTTAAACCACCGTACTTAGCCTTCCATCAAGATAGAGTTTACCTCAGGATCAGTCCGTCCTTTCTGCCTAAGGTATCTTCGGAAGCTAATATTAATCAATCTATTAATCTTCCAGTGTTCTTTCCCAATTACCAGAACAAAGGAGAGTACAAACTGCATTCCTTGGATGTGCACAGACAATTACGCTTTTATATTCATCGAACTGCTGGTCATAGGCAATCTGACCAGTTGTTTGTCTCCTTTGCCAAAACAAGTTTAGGCAAGTCAATTTCTAAAGTTACACTATCACAGTGGATAGCTAGTTGTATCCTCTTAGTGTATCAGAGTTTGGGAAGGCCTGCACCTCAGGGAGTCCGAGCTCATTCTACTAGGGCCGTCGCTACTTCGGCGGCTTTTAAATCTAGGGTTCCCTTAGATGATATTTGTTCCGCAGCCACTTGGGCCTCATCTCATACCTTTATCAGCCATTACAAACTAGATGTTGTCTCCAGAGGTAGGGCATCCTTTGGCTCTGCAGTGCTCCGGAATATTCTTCCATAAAGGCCACCCAGGATTCAGGTAGCTGGGGACTCTGTCCCAAAGGTTGCTGACAAATGAAGTTCCTACTTCAGATTAAGAAGTTATGTACTCACCATAACGTTCCTTCTGAGTAGGTATCTTCATTTGTCTGCAACCATCCCCCCCTCCTTCCCCCTGACCTATAGGATCTGTCTTGGATAAGCCCCTTCCGGGGCACAGTAACAATGGTTATATCGGGCAAACTTGATCTGACGTCACTCAGGGTTGGCAGGGGATTATGGGTAAAGGGAGAAGCTAGGAGCTCGGATCTATGCTGTGGTAAAAGTTGCCGGCTCGGATCCGAGATCGGATCCGTATCCCAAAGGTTGCAGACAAATGAAGATACCTACTCAGATGGAATGTTATGGTGAGTACATAACTTCTTATTGACTGTAGCCTAACCTTTGACCACCATGTGACTACTGTGTTAAGGAAGGCATTCTATGTCACACACCTCATTAGTAAAGGCATTGCGTCAAGAAAGAAAGAGGTCATAACACCCCAGTACTCAACCCTCATCAGGCCAATAATTGAGTACAATGCTCCCTTTGGTATGTACCTTACCTGCAGCACCTTGAGAGACCTCAGAGATTTCTAACCAAGAAAATTCAGGGTCTCCAGCACGTCATACATTCACAGATTGAAGTCACTGTCACTGTACTCAGTAGCATACAAACTACTTAGAGGAGACTTGTGCCTGGCTTACAGAGTAATTTCAGATCCAGACCTAATGGAATTGCTACACATCCATAAGTCAAATGGGACAAGGGTCACCTGCTCCAGGGACCTTAACCTGCAACATAAATAGTACCTGCTGGAGAGGCAGATTTGTCTCTCAGAGGTTGCCACACCTCTGGAATAGGCTACCAGTTCACATCAAACATAGCCCCTCTATGACCTTGTTTAAGCGTAGCCAGGATGACTCAATGAAAAAACGTAAATTCTGTGGGGGATTTCACCTATAACCCTCCTAAATATGTGCAGCTGTTGCTAACTTAGATCTTGAATTTAGGCAAGTTCCTTTATATTGTTTCTCTAGATTTAATTGGGCACACATGGCTAGGCTTATAAAGACCTTTGTCTCAATAGCCCAGTAACTACTTATGAACCTATTTATTTTTTGTTGTTTGAATGTGGTAAGGATTTTAGTTGCTCATGCATAGTTTAGTGTTTGGGTTTCCAGTGTCGACCTTTTGTGGTCGACTTACTTGCTGTCAAAATTGTGGTGTGTTGACCTGGTGACGTAGACCCATATCATATATCTATATATCAAATGCATATTTGTATGTACATGAGTGTGTGGGTGTAAAATGCTAAAATGTGCAGTTAATAATGTGGAAGTATAGTGCAGTTTATAAATAACCTCCTATCAGCTCATTGTGCTAGATCACATAATGAGGAGGCCTTATTTGGACAGTAGCATGCTAGGATTCCCCCCCCCCTTGTAAAATTCAAACTAAAGCCACAGAAAAAACTTTCTGGGGACTTAACAAGAATCAGAGTGATCTGAAGTAGTTGACTTCATTTGATCTTCAACCTGTGGGATTACGGATCCGAACTGGATTTGAGACAGCCACATTACTAGCATCTGATCCGAGCTCCAAGCTTCTCCCCTTACCCATAATGCCCCCTGTCTCCTTCCTTCCCCTCAGATCTCATTTGCTGCTGAAAAGCTACACATCGTGGTCACAAAGCTCCTAGCATTTTTCTTGGGTAAGTTGTTATTTCCTTGCCAGGGTTAGTGTAGTTTCTTCCTATCCTCTGCCTTAAACCTCTCCTACCCACGTTTTTCATTGGTTGTTGTTTAAAAAAAAGTTATTGTTGTAGTTATTTCTCTCTTGGCCTCTCCCTGCTAGCTGTGAGTGAGTGTGTGTGAGTGCCTGTGGGTGCTTGTTGTCTCCTATTATGGCTGAGACCACCAAGCCAGTTTTTAGGAAGTGCACAGAGTGTGGCCATAAGCTCTCACCAGCCAATGGCCAGACTCTGTGCATAGTGTGTTTGGGCATGGCCCATTTGCTTTCCTCCTGTCCTATTTGCGTAGGCTTCAACCCTCCAGGCCCTTAAGGACAGAAGGGCTAAGCTAGTGATGAAGGGTCTGCTTTCCTTATCGGGGATGGCGTTCCCATGACCACAGATTTGGCCACTACTTCTTCTGCTTCTTCTCCTTCCCAGGCCTCTGGGAATCAAACTCCTGTCATGAGGTCTCAGGCAGGAGAGAAGCACAGAAAGGACAGACCCAATCCGAACTGCTCATCCTCGGCGGGGTCTCTTGTAAAATCTAAGACCCCTCCTAGGCCTACTACTCCTCGGCTCCAATCGCTCAGGTTCTCCCTGGAGCTGGAGGCATCTAGATGACTGTCCAGAGCTGCCCCTCATCGGCACTCCTAACTGGTGTCTGTAGTTTCCTTCTCCCTATCCACCCATAGCCTTAGCAAGGCAGAGATGGGCAGGATGATGCAGAAGTTCATTCCCGCCCAGATCCAGATAGGAGTCTTGACAACCCCCTCAGCCTTTCCGATCATTGGTTTTAGAGTCTTTGGATTTGAGGGCTCTCGGGGTCGAGGGGTCAGCGCCGATGGTACCTTGTACTGCAACGCCGGACATTGCCTTGAGTGCATCGGATCTGACCAGATCTGAGCTCTCGGAGCTGTAGCCTCAGTATCACATCTGAGGGGGTGCTGTTGGCACCGAGCTTGTATGACAGCACCCATCCCCTTGGCATCTTAGCCCTAGCAGTCTCGGCTCCAACTCCCCCATCGGGTCTGATGGGAATGGCTGCCTTTGCCACCTCTCAGGATGTGCATTCTCCATCAGCCTTCAACGTGGTGGAGAGGGTTCTCTCAAGCTCTTTGAGACCCCTGACCATCTTGTCCTTGGACTCTGGCCTGACTCTTTCTATTTTGGGTACATCATGCCTTTAGAGACATCATGGAACTCCTTCACCAGAGAGGGGGGTGGGTGGTCCACCCAAAAACCAACCTCGGATGAGTCAGTGTTCCTAGAGGTATTCAGCAAAGGCCCATCTACTTCCTGGGTGTCCCATCCCACAGATCTACTTATGGACCTCATTACATCTCGGGTGTGGAAGGAGCCAGACACCATGGAGCCCATTCCCAGACGTCCCAATAAAGTGTTAAGTCCCATCAGACAGGATTAGTTGGAGCAAGGGGTCCCTTGTGGATGCCATGTTGGTGGCCACCACCACCACCAAAAAAGAGCTCATGCAGGAGAGCTCTACAGTCCATTCTCCTGACCGGGAGTCCAGGACTATGGACCATCTAGGGAAGCAGTTGTATGCTTCTGCAAACTTTTCTATAAGGACACTGAACTACATGGCACACATCATCCGACTGCAGTAAGACCTAGTAAAGGAAGTCACTGAGTCGTCCCTAGAGCCTATATCGGTGGAAAGCAAGAAGGTGTTTTCCGCACGGATGACCACTCTAAAAGCGGTAGTGAACACGTCCATGCATCTTCTCTCCCATGCTTTGGAAGAATCTGCTAGGGCACCCAGTTCTGGCGTTGCCATGATGTGCCACACCTGGCTCCAGCTGTGTCAATTCTCGGAACCCTTCAAGACATCCTTTGTGAATGCCTCATATGATGGTTCTTCCCTGTTTGGGAAAACAGTTTGTTACATCTTGGTCCAGAGTGAGAATGATGGGAAGACACTGTCTGTTGTTGGAATCTGCTTCTCGGCTCCTCAAAGATCCTTTTCAAGGCATCAGTGAGGGACAAAGAAGATATGGTTCTGGAAATCTCAGTCCTCCCGGGATACTCAGGACTTATCATCCCCAGAGGCAGAGGGGGCTATGACAGATGCCACCCAAGAGGCAGAGGGGGTCCAAGGAATTTTGGGTCTTGATCCCTGAGGGGCTGCCTGACTGCTCATCTCTGGAGGCAGTCTGGGGTCACCTTTCGCTACACCCAGTGGCATGGGAGTCCGTAACATCAGACCGTTGGGTGTTGAAAATCATATCCAGAGGCTACTTCATCCCATTAAACAATACACCTCTACCCCCAAAATGCCTCCCAGATATTCATCCTGCGCAAAGGGAGGCAGCAGCACTAGAAATAGAGCAGCTGCTAAGAAAGTGAGTCATCCAACCCGTCCCTCTAGACCAATCCAGATTGGGCATTTATTCCAGGTTCTTTTTAGTGCCAAAGAAAATGGGGGACCTAAGACTCATTCTGGATCTATACACCTTGAACCTGTCAGTAGCCAAGGAGAAATTCCAGATGGTCACTCTTTAGTCTATTCTGCCCTACTTGCCAAAAAAAGATTGGATGTGCTCGATTGACCTTCAGGACGCGTACTACCATATCAAGATGGACAGGCACTCCAGCAGGTTTCTCTGCTTCTGGCTGGGAGCCAGTCATTATCATTTCAGAGCCCTCCCATTTGGTCTCACCACAACTCCCAGGGTGTTCACCAAAGTGATGGCATTTGTAGCGGCCCACCTGAGACTTCAGGCAATTCAGGTCTATTCTTACCTGGATGACTGGCTCTTTGTGGCCCCCACCAGGCTTCTACTTTGCCAAGCCAGGGATTATTTCCTCTTATTAGCGAACAGTTTGGGCATCACCATCAATATCAACAAATCATTGCTGATTCCGGTTCAGGTTCTAGAGTTCATTGGTGCTCGACTGGACACTATCCAGATGAAAGTTTACATCACCCCAGGAAAGGGTGCACAATCTCAGAGTTCATGTCTTGCACATTTTCAAAACTCATTTTCTTACAGCAGAGGCTGTTCTATGAGCACTGGGGTCCATGGTGGCCACAATCACTCTCTTACCCCTTGCTTGTCTTCACATGCAAATCCTTCAGTGGACACTGGCAGTACAATGGTCTCTATTAGAGTCCTCTTTTACTCATCCAGTCCGCATCTCTCAGGTTTGCAGGGACTCTCTTCAGTGGTGGATTTTTTTCCCCAGATCTTGTCAGGGGACGTCCCTTTCTTGCACCCCTTCCCAAAGCCACTGTGACCATGTATGCCTCCCAACTGGGGGGGGGGCATTGCTTGGGAAGGACTGTCTAAGGCACGTGGTCCCCTTTTGAGACCAGTTTGTATATCAACATCCTGGAGATGAGGGTGGTGCTTCTAGTTTTGCAAGCTCTCCATGCTCATCTTCCTCTAGGGACTGTTGCGATAGAGATGGACAACATGTTAGTGGTCTGGTACCAAAGTAACCATTGCTGATTGGATTTCCCAGTGTATCATTCAGGCTTATTCTGACAAAGGCATTTCCCCTCCAGGTCAGGTAAAAGCACATTCCACCAGGTCCATGGGCACTTCAGTGGCTTATTGGTCCAGGGTATAAAAATAATATATGACTGGACCGGCCAACAAGTAACAACAGGATCCAAAATCAGTCACAATCACCAAGATGCACTGAACACAAGGGCACGCATGAAATAACTTAGTATAAAATTTATTGTCTTCGACAACAATACTGGTTGTGCGCTTTCATCTACTGATATATGTTCGTAGATAGGTACCAGGCTATCGGCCCTAGGGCCTATACAAGCCTAACCAAAAAGGTACCCTGGCTTTCGCCACCCAAGAAAATTATTTTTCTGTGCCCCTGTCGAGCAGAGCCACAGAGGTGATCCCCGGGGTGAATTTACTATTTCCCATCCAATCATCAAGACTTTTTTTGAAGAGTGGTAATGAGGAGCTTAGTTGGAGATAGATGGGTAGTTTGTTCCAGAGTATGGGAAGTCTCTGGGACAGGAATCTATCCCTCCAGCATGTTCTGTTTATTGTGGTGACAAGGTTTAGGTCCCTAGAGCATGTAGCTCAGAGGGACTGGGATTTCTTTAAGTGGAGTATGTCCAACAGCTCTGGGTTTGACATAGCTTTGTATGTTAGGCAAAGATCACCTCTGAGTAAGTGATATGCGACGAAGTAAAGCTGGAGTTTTTTTGAGACGGATTGTGTAGGGCATCTGTTTGAGGCTGATAATCCTCTTTCTGAGGTATTTCTGTGGCCTTTCCAGTTGCCGTAGATGTCTTGTGAGGTACATACCAAATGGAGTGTTGTACTCTATAATGGGTCTAAGGAGTGACAAGTAGAGGGGAACAATGACTTTTTTTTTCCTGGATGAGAAACCTTTTGTGATGAGGTGTGCCACGTAGAAGGATTTCCTGACTACTGCGGTGATGTGATTATCAAAGGAGAGACTACTGTCTCCATCTGTGTCCCAAGGTCTCTTATCACACTATCAGTGTTAAGTAGACTACGACCTATGTGGTAGCTTGTGGGTACAGAGTTTTTACCAAAGGGGATGACAATGCACTTTTTGGCATTGAGCTTGAGGCTATGCCTTTGACACCAGGCATCTGTCTCAGTGAGGCCCTTTTGTATGATGTCCACATCATTAGGAGGTTTCACTTATGGCTCATAGTTTGCAGTCATCTGTGAACTTCGTTAGCCAATGACCTTCTGTGTTAGTCTGTACTTCAGAAAAGTAGATACCAAACAGAAGAGGACCCAGGACTGAACCCTGTGGTACTTCACTTGTCATTGATCTGAAGTCGGATTTGGTGTCTGCTACTTTCACAGCATGGGTTCTGTCAGTGAGCCAGTTGGCAACGTGTCTTGTGACATAGGGATATATACCTAGTTTAGTGAGTTTATCTATAATTCCAGAGTGGGGGATGGTGTCAAAAGCCTTGGCGAGATCTAGATAGGCTGTGTGAACCACCTTACCTCATCTATGGCTTTGGTGTCTGCTTCAAAGAAATCAGTCAGGTTTAGGAGACATGATCTGCCTTTTACAAACCTGAACTGGGTGGGGTCCAGAGTTTGGAGATTACCAATATCTTTGTTTAGAAGTTCCGTGATATACGTTCCATGGCCTTGCAGACCAGGCTCATGGGATAATCGTCTCTTGTGCACCATTTAGTGGACACAAAGCCTGAGGTGAGGCTATGACTGAATATGTTGCTTAGATGGGGTGCCAGTTCATTCTGTAGTTCATGTAGAACGCAGCCTGGGATGTTGTCAGGTCCCATGGATGCTGTGTTCTTGGCTTTGGAGAGTGTGGTTTTTACCTGTGCAGCCGTAATTGCAGGAACTTTGCATTCTTCTGTTATAGAGATGGGCCCTTTAGGGGGTGAGGGGGGTAAAGTTAGCACTGAACCTCTCTGCCAGGATGTTGGCAATATCAGTTGGTTCTGTATATTTAGTGCCATTGTGCAGTAACTCAGAGCAGATCTGAGTGTTGCCATTGAGATTCTTGACATAGCTATAGAATGCTTTATGGTTGTCTTTAGAATCAGTGGTGATTTTGTTTTCATAACTAGCTTTGGAGGATTTTATGAGGGATCTCAGCTTGTTACTGTGGCTGACCAGGGAGTTCTTCCATTTATGGGATTTTACTCTTTTTTTGCAACAGTTTCTTTCTTCTGTTGTAGAGTTTGTTTATGGCAGGGGACCACAAGATTGGCTTCCTTTTCTTGGAGGATAGCATCTTGGTTCTGTTAGGAATAGCATGATCCATGCACTCGTGTAAGTGCTTATAAAGTGCATTTGTGTAGGATTCAGCAGTCGTACCTCTATTGTCCGTCTGTATGGGTGTCATGAAGTTTGCCACGTTTGTCTTAAGAAGCATGAATTTGGCTTTGGCGAAAATTTTTACGGTGGTTTCCCTAATGGGGAGTGGGGGCGGGATGTGGATGTCTAGGCTGATTAGCTTGTGGCCGGATCTGACCAATGAGGAATTGACCTTTGGTGTGGAACACCGGTCGCCTATGTTGGTAATGACCAGATCTAGAATATTGCTGCCCCTGGTGGAGGTGTGGATAAGTTGATCCAAGCCATTGGAATTTATGAATTCCAGAAAACATTGAGCAAAATAGTTGGTATATGAGTAGTTTTCCCAGTTAATGGTGGGGTAGTTCAAATCGCCCATTATTAGAGTGTTGGGTTGTACCCTAATATTTTCCAGTGTATCAAGAAATGAGGAGTGGGAATCCTGGGGCATGGTGGGGGATCTGTAGCAAGTTTTCAGTTTGGATTTCGGTCTTGCCCAGAATTAGTTGCACTTGGATAATCTCGGATGCATTATACTGAGCAACTAGCCTGGAGGTGTGGATATCCTTAATGAGTATGTACACACCTCCACCTTTAGTGTTTCAGTCCAGGTTAGGTGGCTGAAAGGTGTGGTATGAATTATAGCCTGGTAATGCAGGGGTGCTCTCTGGAGCCTTGAACCAGGTCTCTGCACAGATGTTGATGTTCTTCATTTTAAGGAGTGCCTCGAGTGAATGCATTTTGAGGTTTAGACTTCTAGCATTGAGTAGCATTACCCTCAGATTTTGCTTGCTTGTACCTGTTACGGTGGTGAATTTGTCATTTGAACCTTGCCTAAAAAGGGACTATAGAAGTGGCAAGAGCCTCAGTCAGTATCTGGAATCCCAAGGGCGACAGGTGCAGACCATCTCTGGCAAAGCATCGTGGTCTGTTGATCATGTCATCCCAGGCAGACAGATACTGGATCCCCTTAGAATGACACCAGAATCTTAGACAATTGTTGAAGTCAATCATTTTGTCCTTGTGCTGTGGTATCATTATGGGTGATGGCAGGATGCTACTTAGGGCTAGGGTCATACCTGCCTTGTCTACAAGATCGTAGAGCTCCTCCATGTCTTTTTTCATGTAGTCCAAGGAGGTACGTCTCAGGTTATTCACACCAACATGGACAATGACGGAGTCATATTTGTACTTGTTGTGGATTGACCTGAGTGCATGCATTATGTGGCGGATCCTGGCACCCAACAGACAGCTGACAGTAACTTTCTCCTTGTTTAGCCTGGTGAGTGGAACGTCAGTGTGCCTGACTATAGAGTCATCTGTGACTAGAGTGTTGGCTATGTTGTTATGCCTTATTGGCTGTGGTTGAGTGGCACACGGAGTTTGTGGGCTGTGTGTCATTTGGTTTATGTTGGGGGGGTGGAGGTTGCATGTGTTTCTGATATGGAGGTCTCTGTTGCTTGAGCAGATTTTTATTGCGAGCCTCCGCAAATGTAGGTGTGTGTTTTATGTTGCTATGTGTGTGTTTTGGTGGTGTAGGTTTTGAGGGACTATGTGATGAGTGTGGTGTGGTGCAATTGTTTACCTTCTTGTCTTGACTGTCTAGTCCAGTCTTGGGTGAAGGGGTGAAGAGAGCTTTGCTTCCAGTTTGGCTATATAAGTGCACACAGGTTGTAGTGGTGGATGGTAGGAGGAGAGGGTTGTCTGTGTACATGAGGCAATTGCTGCATTGCCCCAAGATGCCCAGATTCATCAGGTAGACAGGAGAAAACACCGGAAGCTGACCCTTAGACATTCCTGGATAGGTGCTTATTTATTAAGTACTAAAAACTGTTTTCCTCTAGACAAGTGGGGAAAGTTGAATGTTGTAGTAATTTGTAACTTATTTAGTGCTTATAATGAGTTCTGAACAAGTGCCCAGCTCAAAGAAACAGATTTGAGTGCTAAAACTAAAAAAACTGGCTTGTTCTATGGGAAAATGTGAAGAGCAGACTTTATGGCGCCAGGTATAGTTTAACCTTAGCTAAGCAGTGATGCATAAAGTGTATTTTTTATATAACACTAGCAAATGAGCAAACTGATTTAAACAAATTAACCAATAAAAAGATAAAAACTGAGTCCCGTTCCAGCAGCCTTCGATCAGACAAGTTCTAACTGCACACTCCTGTCACTAGGGTGTGGGGGAACCTTCTCCAAAAAAAGATGGCCTGGATTAGTGCTCAAGTTATACAAACAAAGCTAGATTCAGCAGGTCTGAATTTAGTCTATGCTACAGAAACAAGGCGTACCAATTTCAGAAAGAAACAGTTCAGATAAGCAGGCACAATAAGCCTTTAACCAGATACTCCCAGCTCAGAAGGGCAGAATCTACCCTCTCCTCCCACAAGAGTGCAGACCATACCTTCTTAATGTAAAATAACTGCCCGAAGCCCAAGTGCTTAAACCAGAACTAATACACTCTTAGAATAACAGACACTAAGCCTTCAGTCAGCAACTCCCAACTTGGAAGAATGTAAGCTACTTGTCCTGCCACAACAGTGCAGCCCACAAACCTTCTTAATGTAAAAGAACTGGTCTGAAGCCCAAGTGCTTAAACCGAAAGGCTTAAATAACAGTTACAATTTAATCAGGCTACTACCAAGCAAATGTTTTTTTTTTTTTTTAGTAAAGTGCAAGGGGAGAGGAAGAGAGGAAGGAGGAGCAGACGTTAAGAACCTAAGTGGGTTGGCCTTCTCAAATGTTATCTCTGTATTAAGTAGAGTGAACACCAGACTGGGAGGGGTTTCCCAGATCAAATTTACAGTAGGGGCGGGCAACTGCAAAGCCACCAACTATAACAACACCACAAATAGCACAGAAGCTGTTAGACCAGTTTTATAAACTCCACCTCAGAAATAGGGGGTAAGCAATTTCAAGACAGATGAGAAAAGAAAACAATGCCAGAAAATATATAAAACAATTCAGTCACGCAAAATTAAGACAATGTAGAACTCTGAAAGGTTAAAAATGCCAAGAAATATACTTATCAATCAACGATATATTTCCAGATTTTTTGAGAATCACACTAGCCAGAACCCAGGAGTTTCCAACAGTGAATACAAGAATTTACAAACAGAAACTATTTTTAAATCAGCAAGCCTTGAAGCAATCAGATATCACAGAAGCTGTTAGACCAGTTTTATAAACTCCACCTCAGAAATAGAGGGTAAGCAGTTTCAGAACAGATGAGAACAGAAAACAATGCCAGAAAAAAAAAAATATATATATATATAAAGAGGTTTATACAGTTCTTTTAAACATGAAACAGTTACTAGACAGTTTTATTAAATCAATACAGGTTTAGTTCAGCTTAGTCCATTACAGCCACAACAAACTATTGACTGGAAGAATCTATGATTTTATTCATTGGTAGTACATGTAATGCAGTACCCATTGAACTCGAGAGCTAAAGTTTTCCATTATGTTTGAGGGGTGAACGTAGATGCTAGTATGATGGTAAAACATCCATTTGCAATAATAGAAAGGGAATAATGTAGGTAGAATCACCAAATCAAAGGAAAGATTTTTCTAGATTTCAGGAAATGGTCATTTATTTCTTGGATGGTAAATGATGTCTGAATGTAAACATCCTTGCAGTTATGCTTGGAAGACAGGCAGCCTATCATTCCCATGGTCAAGAATGTTCCTCTATGCATTTCCACCCTTTCTAGTTATTCCCATGCTACTTCTAGAAATTCAGAAAGAATTACCAGAGATCATTGTGGTAACCCCTTTTGGCCCAGGCAAAGTTGGTTCTCCCTTTTAATGGAATTGTCTAAGGATTATTACCATAAGCTTACTCACAGACCTGATCTGCTAACACAGCATCAGGAGTGGATAGTACATCCCAACTTAGAGCAATTGCAACTGACAGACTAGGTGATTCTGTTCTGATACCTTTTAGGCATTTATTCCATGAGAATATACAGCATGTATTTAAGGGGCAAAAATACCTGCAACTAGAAAATCTTATGTTTATAAGTGGAATAGATACTTCAGGTGGTGCCCGGTCAGTAACAGAGGTCCTGAAAGTGTTTTGACCTCTCTGGTTTTGAAATGTTTGTGTGAGCTACTTAGAGATGGTTTGTCTTATGCTTCTAGCAAAGTGAGTCTTGTGGCCGTCTCAGCTTGTCTGCCGCCAGAACCCCCTCTTTCATTACTTTTTGCAGTCAACAGTTTATGAAAGGAGCATTGTATGTGAGAGCCCCTTGAAAGCAAATTCCTTCTCACTGGGATCTTAACTTTGTTCCTGAAAAATGTACCTTACCTCTACTTTTGAACCTGCTGATTTAAGGTTCATTAGTTGGAAGATTGTTTTACTCATTGCACTGACATCTGCAAGGTGAGTCTCTGAGCTGCAAGCTCTCGTACTGGGCCAACTGTATCAGATCGTTCACAACAACAGGGTTGGGCTGCACACTAATCCATCATTCTTGCCTAAAGTTGTTTCTGAATTTACATTGAATCAAGCTGCCAGTCCCTTAGTTTTCTATCTTGATCCAGAAAACTAGGGAGAAAAGATTCTATATACCTTGGATCCACACAGGCAGCTCAGGTGCTACCTTGGCAGATAAAAGCCCATTATGAATGCTGAATAGCTGTCTCCTATTTGGGGCTAATAAAGGTTAACCTCTCCCTAAGCAAACTGTTGCACAGTGGTTGTCCTCTGCTATTGTTTTCTGTTAATCCCACCATGGTAAATCTCGTCCATTCAAGGTTAAGGCTCACTCAACTAGAGCCTTATATTCTTCAATGACATGGGATAATAGGTTCATAGGAAGTTACTAGGCTAATGGCCCTAGGGCCCTTACAAGCCTAGCCAAGTTCTACACTTATTTCCACAATCAGCACCTAATTGCCATCTCCAAGAGGGACACAGATGGAACCCCTGGGATGAATTTATGGTTACCCATTCAATCGTCCAGAATGCATTTCAAGAGGGCCAATGAGGTGATCTGTTTGACATGAAGTGGGAGTCTGTTCCAAACATGTGTTAACCTCTGGGAGACAAATTTGTCCCTCCAGCAGGTTCTATTAATAGGTTCATAGGTTCATAGGTAGGTACTAGATTATCGGCCCAAGGGCCTACGTAAGCCTAGCCAACAACATGCCCTGGCTTATGCCACCCAAGAAAGTTATTTTCCTGTGCCACTGTTGAGCAGAGACACAGAAGTGATCCCCAGGGTGTATTCCCTATTTCCCATCCACTCATCAAGATTTTTCTTGAAGAGTGCTAATGAAGAACTTTGCTTGACATAGATGAGTATGTGTATGAGTACATAGAGTATGGGAAGTCTCTGAGACAGGAATCTATCCCTCCAGCATGTCCTGTGTATTGTGGTGACAAGGTTTAGGTTCCTAGAGCATGTAGCTTGGAGGGACTGGGATTTCTTTAGGTGTAGCATGTCCAACAGCTCTGGGTTTGACACAGCTTTATATGTTAGGCAGAGATCACCTCAGAGTAGGCGATATGCTACGGAGTAAAGCTGGAGTTTTTTGAGACTGTCAGTGTAGGGCATTTGTTTGAGGCCAGTAATCCTCTTTGTGAGGTACTTCTGTGGCCTTTCCAGCTGCTGCAGATGTCTTGTGAGGTACAGTCCAAAAGGAGCATTGTACTCTATAATGGGTCTAATGAGTGTCGAGTAGAGGGGAACAATGACCTCTTTTTTCCTGGATTAGAACCCTTTTATGATGAGGTGTGCCACATAGAAGGACTTCCTGACTACTGTGGTGATGTGACTGTTAAAGGAGAGACTACTGTCCACCTGAGTCCCAAGGTCTCTTATCACACATTTTTTGTGAAGTAGATTGCTGCCTATGTGATAGTTCGTGGGTACAGAGTTTTTGCCAAAGGGGGTGACCCTGCACTTTTTGGCATTGAGCTTGAGGCCATGGCTCTGACATCAGGCACCTGTCTTAGTGAGGCCCTTCTGTAGAATGTCCACATCATTTTGGGACTTGACTATGGCTCCTAGTTTGCAGTCATCTGTGAACTTCGTTAGCCAGAGGCCTTCTGTGTTAGCCTGTATGTCAGAGAAGTAGATACCAAACAGGAGAGGTCCCAGGACGGAACCCTGTGGTACTCCATTTGTCACTGCTTTGAGGTCAGATTTGGAGTCTGCAACTTTTACAGTGTGGGTTCTGTCAGTGAGCCAGTTGGCAACCCCTCTTGTGACATAGGGATTTATACCTAGTTTAGTGAGTTTAGCTATAATTCCAGAATGGGGGATGGTGTCGAAAGCCTTGGCGAGGTCAAGATAGGCTGTGTGAACCACCTTACCCTCATCTACGGCTTTGGTGACTGCCTCAAAGAAGTTGATCAGGTTCAGGAGGCATAATCTGCCTTTCACAAACCCGAACTGGGTGGGATCCAGAGTTTGGAGGTTACCAATGTCTTTGTTTATGAGTTCCATGATGATACGTTCCATGGCCTTGCAGACCAGGCTCATCAGGCTAATAGGTCGATAGTTCCTGGGATCAGTGGTGGCTTCCCCTTTGTGGAGTGGGATAACTGTTGCTGTGCTCCATTCAGTGGGCACAAAGCCTGATGCGAGACTATTATTGAACATGGTGCTTAAGTGGGGAGCCAATTTGTTCTGAAGTTCATGTAAAACGCCGCCTGGGATGTTGTCCGGTCCCATGAATGCTGTGTTTTTGGCTTTAGAGAGTGCATCTTTTACCTGCGTAGTTGTGATTACAGGGACTCTGCATTCTTCCTGTATAGATATGGGCCCTTTAGTGGGTGAGGGGGGGTAAAGTTAGCACTGAATCTGTCTGCCAGGATGTTGGCAATATCAGGTTGGTTCTGTAATTTTCATGCCGTTGTGCTGTAACTCAGAGCAGATCTGGGTGTTGCCATTGGGATTCTTGACATAGCTATAGCATGCTTTGTGGCTGTCCTTAGAATTAGTGGTGATTTTGTAATATCACACACCAGGTTAAGATCTTTAGAGTGAGTAACCCATGTACCATTTGATTTGCGGATATGCAGCATTTCCAATAAAGCAGTGTCAGAGATTGCCTTATATGCAAGGCAGAGATCACCTCTCAGTAGTCTGTATGAAACAGAATAAAGTGACAGTGATTTCAGATGATCCACATAGGACAGATGCTGAAGACCTTGAATTTTCCTTGTGTGGAACCTTTGTGATGTCTTCAGTTGCTGCAGGTGCTTGGAAAGGTACATACCAAAAGGGGCATTGTAGTCTGTTATTGGCCTAATAAGGGAGGAGTACAGGAAGGTTATAACTTCTTTTTTTCTAGAGGCAATGACCTTACTTATGAGATGAGCAATATGGAATGCACTTCTTACCACAGTGGAGATATGGTGGTCAAAAGTAAGGTTGCTGCCCAGGTTTCTCACCACTGAGTGCATGCTTAGGGTGTTGCTGTTGATGTGGTAGTTAGCAGGAACATCGCTCTTACCGAAATCTATGATAATACATTTTTTTGCATTGAGTTTAAGGCCATGACTTTGGCACCAATGATTTCTTTGTGTAAGACCCTCTTATAGGATGTTGACATCATTTTGAGATTCTGTGACTCCTCTGAGGTTGCAGTCATCAGCAAACTTTGTCAGCCACAGACCTTAAGTTTGTACTTGTACTTCGGAGAAATAGATTACAAACAGTATAGGCCCCAGGACTAATCCCTGTTTAACACCACTGGTTACAGGTCTGCTGTTGGAGGTGGAGTCCCCTATTTTGACTATATGTGTTCTATCAGTGACCCAGTTAGCAACCCATCTAATGATATAAGGATTGATATCTAGCTGGGTGATATTTCAATGAGTCCTGAGTGGGGGATAGTGTCAAAGGCCTTGGCTAAGTCTAGTTAGGCTGTATGCACAGATTTCCCCTCGTACAAGGCTTGGTGCTGTGACTGTCTCGAAGAAGTCTACCAGGTTTAACAGGCATGATCTCCCTTTGACAAATCCAAACTGAGTAGGGACAAATGTTTGGAGATTACTTATATCTTTGTTGATGATTGCCACGATGATTCGCTCCATGGCCTTGCAGATAAGGCTAGTCAGGCTAATAGGTCTATAGTTCCCTGGGTCAGTGGAAGCAACACCTTTGTGCAAGGGAATAATGGTGGCCGTTTTCCATTCAGCTGAGATGAAGCCAGTGCTTAGACTATGATTGAAAAGAGTACCCGATGGTGTTGCTAATTCTTGTCGGAGCCCATGTAGGATGCAGCCTGGGATATTATCAGGTCCATAGATGCTGTGTTTTTGACCTTAGAGAGGGCATTTATGACCTGATCTTTAGAGATACAAGGTAGGGGACAGGTGATTGTGATGTTATGGAGTACGTGTGGCAGGGACAGGGGAATGAAGTTTTCACAGGACCTGTCAGCAAACAGGCTAGTTATGTCCACAGGCTTATTATATGTGGTATCATTAGCTACCAGTTTGGCACAAATCTGGGCCTTTCCTTTTAGGTTATGGATGCAACTAAAGAACGCCTTATGGTTGTGTAATTGAGGAAGCTAATTTGGATTTGTCGTTTGCTTTGGAGGACTTCACAAGAAGTCTTATATGCTTGTTTAAGCTGAGGAGGGAGTGCTTCCAGTTTAGAGCTTGCTCCCACTTACTCTTAGACAGCAATTTCTTCCTCTTATTGTAAAGCCTGTTAATTGGCAGTTGTCCACCAGGAAGATTTGCTTTTCCTTGAGGAGTTTGTTTTGGTTTTATGCAGTGAAGCTATTTATACCATCCTGCAAGAGGCTATAATCTGCTTTGGAGAAGTTTTTTTTTAGTTTAGTTGCTGCTGGGTGCGGTGGGTCAGATGTGATAGTTACTTCAAATGAGACTGATTTGTGGTCAGATCTCAACAGGGAACACCTCACAATGGGGGGGCTACAGTGGTCTCCCTTATTGGTAAGCACCAGAATCAGGAAGCTGGCACCCCTTGTGGGGGTGTCAACCAGCTAGTCCAGGGCACTGGAGTTAACAAAGTCAAGGAACCTTTGGGCAAGTGGGTTTGAGCACGAGTAATTTACCCAGTCAATGGATGGGTAGTTAAATTCACCCAAAACTATAGTGTTCAGATGTATCTTGATAGACTCAAGTAGATCCAAATAGGCAGAGTAGGTGTCCTAATTCATGGACGGGGGTCCTGTAGCTGGCAATGACTTGAGTAGGTGTCCTACCAACAGTTAATTCCACTTGAATTATCTCCAGGGAATCATACTGTTTAACCAATCTGGAGGTGTATTTATCTTTAATGAATATTGATACACCGCCTCCTTTAGTTTTCACGCCTTCATTTTGTGGTCTGAATGTGTTGAAGGAGGTGTAACCTAGTATGGCTGGGGTGCTCTCCACAGCCTTTAATCAGGTTTCCGTGACTGCACAAATATCTGCATCTTACAAGGTGAGGACTGCTTCCAGTGAGTGCAGTTTCATGTTAAAGTTTTCAGTAAGGACCTTAGCATATGTAGGTATGTGTGATGTGTATTTGGGTAGAGTGGGCGGTGATGTGCATATGCTGAAAACCTGTTCATTGTCATATGTAATGATTGGTGTTTGAGAGAGCATGTTTCCAAGGTTCTTAATATAGTTACATCTCTCACATGTTGAGTTTGTAAGAACTTGGACATATTGGAAAGGGTTAGACTCCAGAATCATTTAGAGACAGCAGACTGGCCCTCTCTTCATACCTTCATAAAGCACTTCGAAATGAATTACTTTTCAAGGTCCAGAGTAGGCATTTCTAGGACCATTCTCCAGAGGCTCCTTGATCCTTATCTTTCCACCTCACATGTAGAGTAAGCTTTGGGAATTTACCCAAAATGTGACTGAAGCAGTGGGAATGATGAACACAGTACAGTTGCTTAAGTTCTACTTACTTGTAGCAGTAGATGTTCAAATTCCTGGCTGCTTCCTTGGAAGCACCCACCCACCATTCCCCAGACTGTGTAAGGTTGAGGTGGGTTTTAACGTGTTTGATTCAGTTGTTGTTGGGTTTGCGTTTTATATGATATTGTGATTGCAGGAGCGGCCTTAGGTCAACTGGTGCCCTAGGCAAAAGGGCTTCATGGTGCCCCCAACACACCACCTGGTGCCCCCATCCTGGTCTACCTACAGCAAATAAATACTGGAAAAGTGCCCCTACTAGACCGATGCCCTAGGCGGCCGCCTAGTTGGCCTATGCCTAAGGCCGGCTATGTGTGATTGGCTGCAGGTTTACTCTTGCTAGATGATTCTGGCTTCAGGTTCTTTCCTGTCCTTTCTGGAAGTGAAAAAGCCTGCACACTCACTTCCTGTCACAGCTAAAGGCTTCACTCTCCGGGTATACTCAGTCAATAAGCTGTCACAGGAAGAGGGAGCGATGGAAGTCCAACCTTTTCAAAGCTGCTCAGTACTGTGTTACCTTGGCAGATAAAATGCCACTGATGTAGTGAGGAATTTGAACATTTACTGTTACAGGTAAGTAGGACTCATGCAACTGTACTTTCCAAGCATGCCTTCATTTTTAAGTTCATGTAGTTAACTTCCCAGACTGTGCATATATCATACTGTAGCTGTTCGTCCTAAAGTAGGAGATCTCTTTTAAAATGGCGATACATTTTTTTCTAATGGTTGCAAATACAAAATTTTGCATGGCTAGTGATATTTTACCTCTATGGATAATCAGAATTTTTTGTGCTTCTTATAAATGCACTAAGATTGATGAAAATGTAGTGTAAGTGAATATTAATTTACTGTGAAAGGTATTTATGAAATGTGCAAGACCAAGAAAACATGTAAAGGTTCTTAAGATAGCTTTAAGCTTCATGATCACTGAATGAAAAGTACCCTGGTGCAGTTTGAAGGGCTGAAGAATGTTGTTACAGCTTATTTTCTTAAGAAAACACTTCAAAACCTGCCTAAAGGACTGTAAGTAGTAATCTGCATTCACTTTAATAGGTTGATTTGCTAAAGTTCTATTCTGTATTGTGCTACAGACTGTAGTTCTTATTCTTATAGAAAAAAATGCCTCGTATAATTTACCGTTATTCACTTGACAAACTGTAGCACAGTTGCACTTGCTACGCCAGTGGTTCATTTATTTTTCTTACTTGTTTGCATATGTTTAGTATACTCTTTTCTTGGTCTTGAACATACGTAAGTTTCCAAAGCTTTTTGGCTGTTACGCCAACTGCATATCATGTCAGTATTTCAGAGTTCATGGTGACAGGCAGTAAGAGAAGTAAATTACAGTCAGTAAAGGGCCTCTGTCTCTGAAGATATATAGAGCTGAACATCAGTCAGGAGTCAAGTTTTGATACTAGAGAACCAAGTTTGAATCTTGTTGGCTTTTGTTTGCACAGTGAGTGATTTTAAACAAGACACATAACTTTCTTAGGCTCATAGATTTCCATGAAAAGGAACATCTCTGCTGAGCAATCTAGCAGCAAACTGATAAAATAAATATTCAGCATAAACTATATACTATGATACGCCTTGGTTATTAGTCACAATACCATTCCCTCAGATTGCAGCTGAAGTTTGTATTCGGATTAATGCATGCCCATTTGTCTGGTCTAAATAGATCTCAGTAGTATTTTATGTGTAGAACAGAAGCGATCAGTGGTGTAAAGACATTTGAAAAAAGCAGTGTGTAGCTCATGACTGCAGCATCATGACCTTTATCTTGACACAGGAGGGTTTAGTCAGGGATCACAGTCTTCTGTCAAGTAATCTTTAATTCTTTTATAGAGGCACATGTTTATCCCCATTACAGAACATCTAAGCCACTCATGGTTTTTGTTTTAATGCTGTGGGAAATGCAGTGTAACCTTTATCGCAAGTTTACTGCCATTCTCTCAAAAGTGTGCAGCTGTCAGAACCTTTAAACAAACAATTATTTTCTACCTGCTTTATTGTACAGCAAGCACACTGTACAGCCCAGTGGAACATAAAGGAAAGATGCAAAGTTCATGCAGCAGAACATTTCAGTCCAATAGTGCACCAAACCATTGCAAAGTCAATCCATGTACTGCTAAGGGGATCAATCTGTCTCATTTCTTTGAAGGCACCTTGGAAGTCTGTCAATTTCGCTGCTCACTCAGCCTTTTCAGCAGGACTGAAAAGACTGCTGATGGTGTGAAACGTACTCCTTCAGTGGATGATAATGAAAATTCTCCTAGGCAAAGGTCTGCAGAATGAAAAAAAATGAGAAATTCTCTCAATTTTGTAGATCTTTGCTTAACTGTCACATGCAGTTACTTGAGGTGTTTGCTACTTTTACGCAAGTAAGTAATAGCAAAAAATATAGAAGCAAAACTAAAAAAAAAAAAAATAGATAAAATTAATTTCTTAGTAAGGAATAATGACAAGCAGTATAGTGATTATTGGTAAAGTTCTCAGTCTGTTTGTTCTGAGAATGAAATTCCTAAGTTTTGTTTACATATTCTCACTTTTTTGTAAGTTTTCTATGGGGAACTCAAGCCTTCTTTAACAGCTCCCAAAACACACTGGCTGACTTGCTACTACAAAAACTGCCCATACACTTGCTTACACAGACACGCATGCACACACACACACACACACACACACACACACACATACACACACACACACACACACACACACACACACACACACACACACACACACACACACACACACACACACCAACACACACAAATATTTTCTCTCTCTCTCTATATATATATATATATACATATATACATATATATATATATGTATGTGTGTGTATATATATATATATATATATATATATATATATATGTATATCTAAATCTATATCTATAGCTATATATCTGTATATCTAAATATCTGTATATCTATGTCTATCTACATATATATATATATATATATATATATATATATATATATATATGTTTACATCACATATAGAAGTAAGTGCAAGAACTCTCTCCCAGTCAAAAAAAAACAGTCAAAAGTAATCAGACTAAGGGGGAATGGAGAGACTGTATCAACAAACTCCCTGAACCATAACTCAAAACTACTGTATCAATTAGATTTGGGAAGCACGGTCTGTACTTAAAAGTCCAGGAGAACAGCAGTTAGGGAATGTATACTTCCTTTAGGACTCAAACCCAGACACATCAGGTCACCATTCCAGCTGTTCTTCCATAAAACTTTTGAAGCAATTTTGAATGGGCCAAGGTTTTGGAGCTTCACCTCTCCCTCACACTTACATGATTCTTAAACAAGCCAGACAGATAGATGGATTAGATATAAATACAGATGTATGGATATAAATTGTATTGATCCTTTCATTAGCGGGCTGACAATGGTATAGTTAACAAAAAAGAAATCTCTAAAATTTAGATGTAATGAAGATTATTTGCACTTCTTGCAGTCGACACATTTAGTGTACTGTAACACTCTGCAGAAATACTAGACTAGTAGAAGGATATGTTATGCTGCATAAGAGGGCCTGATGGTGTAAAACTGAAACTAGGCTAGAAGTAGAAAGGATGTTGTGAATGCTCATTCCACCTCATGCTGTACATTCTCATAGTGTATACCACTTTGGCAATTAGAAATGACTTTTTTAGCTTTTTAGGAATTACCTCTTCTCTCATATTTTTTCTGACTCCAGGTCAGCCTGTAATTCCTTATGGATTCACAGATTCGATAATTATATACTGTCTCTTACTCTTACTGAAATAGCAGACACAATAGCATCTTCTTCTGATCCATTCCATTATCACTGAGGCTCAGAACATTTTTTTTTAAATCTCACCCTGTGGCAGGATATACATACATACGGATTCACTAAAGGATCCTAATCTTTTTTTGTGCCTTAATTGTGTGAGGTAGCAAGAAGAAACATCTTCAGTCAAAGGATTCAAAGATCATGTGGGTCAGTAAGATGACATATAGCTGCATGGAATGTACTCAGTATCTTCTGTGATTTTTATGATTTAAATGGAGTTATGGCTTTAGCAGACCATTTTCAGCACCTGCCCAGGGTACAAAAAATAGAATAAAAATGGGGAAACAATAACATAATAATTTGCATTGACAATGTAAAAGATAAATTAATGGCAAAAAAGTTTCTCTTACCTACAAATGTAGTGCAGAAAAAGAGTTAGTGTAATGCACCTAGGCATTTCAGCAAGAGAGAAGATGCACATGGAAAGTGAAGCAGCTGTACCTGCTGTAGATGTTACTGAATATATTATTGACAAACTGTGAAGAAAGAACTGGATGTGGTATGAATCCTTGCAGAACTTCTGTAGGTTCGTGCTTGGAAGCTGAGAATCTTACAGACAGGAAATTTGAATGTTTGTAAGCAGCCTGCAAAACATTCAGGACAGAGTGGGTCTAATCCACATTGTGGCAGTATTTTTAGATGTAAATTGCCTGAAATACATGTAAAAATTAGTCTATGAAGATGACTTTGGTTAAATTAGTAAGTTCCACAGGCTTGTATATGCTACTGGTGAATTTTACATAAGAAAAATGTTAACTACTGCAGCAGAATGCATACTGCTGTTTACAGACAAAACTGTACCTTCCTTCGTGGTGGTTCACTTTCTTGATGGTGGTAAAGTTGTTAAGATTAGGACTTACCACCAATCAGGAGACATGTTGTGGCAAGACCTGACCCGCCCCTGCAGTGACAGCCAATGTTTCTACTAATATAGAGGGCCGTCAATTGAGATGTAATATTAATGTACAGTGCTTGTCTACCATATATAAGGATGACTACTACGCCTTAACTCCACACCCTTTATTATATTTTTAAAATTAAGAAAATTTTGAATAGCACTAAAGGAATTACATAGTTACCATTGCATCTTTTTAGAATATATAGAAATTCCCATTAAAGCCATTTACTTGATAAAACACTTTATAGAAGGATTACAAAATTAGAAGTATCTATTAACAGAAATGCAGAACTGTTATTGAGCATTTGTTTTAGTGGGATGCTTATTACCATATCAAAATGAACAAAGGCTCCAGGAGTCTGCTTCACCTCCGGCTGGGAGCCTGTCACTGTCAATTGCCATTTGGTCTCTCTACAGCCCCCAGTGTGTTCACGAAGTATATGGCAGTGGTCACAGCTCATTTGAGACTACAAGGATTCCGAGTGTTTCCATATTTGGACGACTGGCTCCTCACTGCCCCCACCAAGCATCTGCTGGTAACAGCCCTGCATTACACTCTCTCTCTCTCTCTCTGGCAAAAACATTGGGTATAACAGTACACTGGGAGAAATCAAACCTTACTCCAACACAACAAATAGAATTTATTGGAGCAGTGTTCAACACCCGGTCCTGTCTAGTGTCGCTCCCAACCCACAGACTCCAATGACTGAGGCTCCAGCTCCGGGTGATACTCTGTCAAACAAAAGTTTCAGCAAGGGAGGTTCTGTAGGCCCTAGGATCCATGGCAGCTTCAATCCCGATAGTGCCCCTTGCGAAGCTGCACATGTGAATTCTGCAATGGCTACTTATTTTGCAGTGGTTCCCAAACTACCACCCTCTCAGTTCCCAGATTTATATAACCAACACCTGCATGCAGGACCTTCTTTGGTTGATGAGGCCAGATGCAGAACTTTGGAGTCGCCCATTCCAGTCTCCTCAACCCAAGGCCATTGTGACCACAGATGCTTCCCTGATCAGGTGGCAGGGCCATTTCCAGGGAAAGACAGTCCAAGGCACATGGTCCACCCTAGAGGCCAACCTGCATATCAGCATACTAGAACTGAGAGCGGTGCTGTTAGCGTTGCAGGCATTTCACCCGGTTCTCCCTTCTTGGACGATTGCAATTCAGTCAGACAATATTTCAGTAGTCTGGTATATCAAGAAGCAAGGAGGAACCGAGTCCTACCCCCTGTGTCGAGAGGCCATGAGAATCTGGCAGTGGGTGATAGCTTCCGACCGCTTTCTGATAGCAGTGCATATCCCTGGGAGCTCCACTGTAATTGCAGACAAACTGAGGAGATACATCCTCCTGCCTCACGCGTGGTCCCTCAATCCCGAGGTGGTGACAGAAATCTTCAGCCATTGAAGCCAGCTTTGCTGCGATCTTTTTGCCTCCCCATCAAACAACAAGTGCAGCAGCTATTTCGCTCTGTTCCCCCCGGATGGTGAGTCCCCGAGGGACACTCTGATCCATGATTGGCCCACAGGACTTCTTTATGCTTATCCTCCCATCCCACCTATCCCACAGTTCTTAAAGAAAGCTCTTCGATTGAGATGCAAGGTGATCCTCATAGCTCTGTTCTGGCCTCGACAAGTTTGGTTCCTCTTCCTCTGGCCTCACCTAGCATACCCACTGTGGATTCTGGACCCTCTTCCAGATCTGATTACTCACCCCCAAGGGCTGAGCCACCCGAATCTGTCCAGTCTCAAGCTAACGGCTTGGTTTCTCCACTTTCGTTAGTTGCCAGGCAAGCTAATCTCACCTCGCCTGTTCGGGACATCATTCTGGCTTCTCATAAACCATCCTCCAGAAGACTATATCAGGATAAATGGAAAAGGTTCTCCATATGGTCTAAGGATAACATGCTAGATCCGTATTCGGTTCCAGTGACTGCAGTCCTGCTATACCTGGCTAAGTTTTTTGATAATGGAGCCTCTGCCATACGAGTATACCTGGTGGTAATTTCTAATTTCCACAATGGTCTAGATGGCACTCCTCTCATCTACTTATGTCTAGTAAAGCCTTTCTCAAGGGAACTTCTCACATCAGGCCTCCTGTCAGACAGCCTGTGGAACCATGGAACCTCACTTTAGTCCTTCAGTCTTTGACTCAAACCCTCTTTGAACCTGTGGCAAAGTGTGACCTGAAGTTCTTGTCCTGGAAATCTTTGTTCTTAGTACCATCATGTCAGCCAGACAGGTCTCGGAGCTGCAGGCTTTGTGTATCAAGAAGCCCTATCTGTTCTTCCATAAAGACAGAGTATCACTCTAGACTAACCCATCCTTCCTCCCCAAAGTTGTTTCTGATTTTTCCATTAACCAGACTATTGACCTACCAGTCTTCTTTCTGAATTTTTCCAATAAAGGAGAGTAGTGCCTGCATTCCTTGGATGTACATAGACAAATGAGATTCTACCTAGACAGGACCAAGCCTGTCCGTAAGTCTGAACAGCTTTTTATTTCGTTTTCTGGGTCTAGAATGGGAAATTCTGTTTCCAAGGTTATGTTATCAAAATGGCTAAGGGACTGTGTACGTTTTATCTACTCCCCTCACAAAAGAACCTATGACAAAGGTTAAAGCTCAGTCCACTAGATCTATGGCAACATCTGTAGCTTTCCATTCCAGGGCTTCCATGGATGACATCTGCACAGCAGCCACTTGGGCTAAACCTCATACCTTTATCAATCATTACAAATTGGACTTGGTCTCCAGACGGAGAGCTGCCTTCGGCTCAGTGGTACTCAGGAATGTTCTTCCATAAGGGCCGCCCATGGACCTCAAGGTAGCTTGGGATTCTGTCCCATCAGTAATGAATGGAAAGAAGATTAACAACATCAGATAAAGAAGTTATGTCTTATCATAACGTTTCATCTGTGCTGTTGATCTTCCTTCATTCATCACATCCCACCCCCCCCCTTCCCCATTCCCTTTATTCAACCCTTCCTAATGGTGTACTAGGGCATTTGCGCAGAAGTGGCCTCGGCTTTACTTCTCTCTCTTCAGCAAACTCGATCTGAGGTAACAGGGAGAAGGGCATTCTGGCTAGAAACTTAGTTCAAGAGTTTTTTGGCTGGAGCGAGCTTGGTAATAGGCTGACTCGGCTCCGAGGGCTCGGAAACAAATCCATCAGTGATGAATGAAAGAAGATCAACAACACAGTTGGAATATTACGGTAAGACATAACTTCTTTTTTTGTGAAGAACTTTGTAGAGAACTGGGACCAATATGTTATGAATAATCAGGGGAAAAAAGTTAATCAAGGTACTGCACATACAACATGCAGTGATGCAAAAGGTGAGTGACAGATCTGTGACAGAATACTTGAAATGGGATGACAGCAAAATAGGACTTAATGACTCAACTGATTACTTGAAGGAACTTCCTTAGAGCTGATAAATGTCTGTGGTTCTTCATTTTTGTTTGGTGAATATGAAGCTTTTTATGTGAGAAGGACATTAAAGACTGTTGCAGTTCTTTTTACTGCTTGCAAAGCAGCAGAGAAATTGAAAGGTTCTCATGGACTTTTTACAAGTGACTGTCACTAAGGGAAAACCATGGAACCCCTTTGTCACTGACTTCCCCTTACCTACCATGCTAGTCAACACACACTGAAAAATGTATCACCTGCTATGGTTATGCATGGATGCTCTCTAAATATTACTGTAAACATCAAAGGCCTCCCTTTTTACCTGGACTATGATAATCCGAGATACTGTTGAGATGGTCAAGAAAGGATTACAGTTTATACACGCTATTGTGGCATGCACAATTAGTCCTTCAATGTGGAGCTTTTTGTGCATCAAAATGTTGGGCTCACTAAGAAGGGTTAAGTACAAGTTTGGCCTGCTTAACCAAATCACTTCCCATACATGACCTACAGTTTTGTATCTGATGGTAAGGTCTGGAATGCCATTCTCTTTCCTCCAGTTTATCCTGTAAATTAATCTAGGCTGCTGCATTGATATAGCTGGAAGAGGCCTACATGTTGTTTTTCTCTGCTCCACTGATCCCCTCTTTGCTTTTACTCCTCACAAATGAAGGTGAATTTAAACACCGGGCAAGTTGAAGGACTACATAATGTTGGCAAGGTAGACAAAATGATGTGTTAAGTATTGTAAAGAGTTAATCTATTGATACATTTTCAATTAATTTTATATTGCCCAGTAACTCTGTACTGAATAAATGAGGATATGTGATTTTAATATAATGCCATGCCGGTACATTGGAAAAACATGCTGTACACGACTTCCGATTTGCTGTAAAAAGTCAAGTAGCCAAGAATTGAATTGAACTGTTAATATTCATGCTGTTTGCTGCTGTTACTTCTTTGCATATATAACAATACCCTTCTTTGTTTACTCCTAAACATGTCTGACTACAAACATAATCTCTGGTCTGCTTGTTAGATTTCTGTATTCAAGAGTTCTGTTTATGGCATTCCATTTTGTTGAAGAAATGTAGCATTTTGATATCAGGAGCAGACATGCAACCAAAGCTATTAAAACTCAGGTATAGTTAATATTAAGGGCAGTCCCCGCAATGTGAGGAAATAGCTGCAAAAATACAGCTTCGGTCAGATGGGGCGTAGATTAAAATAAAACAAGAAGAATAAAACGTATAAAGCAGATTCAATTTCCTTACAATCATAAAGAGTGTTTATTAAAAACTACCATGATCACAATCTGAAAGAAAATATATATTTTTTAATCTTGTCTTGAAGTTCAACACAGTTCAGATATATAACCAGCACAATACCTACTTATTACAAATTTATTTTTTGTATTAACTCTTAATGCCGTCATGAGGGCACACATGATGTCATGATCTTCTTTTCTTGGAAAGCTGCTTCTTGCCCATAATGCATCGTGAGGACAGAGCTGATGAGATTAAAATGCTCTAGCTTCTCCTGTCAGGTCACATTTCCATTAATATAATAGAAGTGGTGAGTACCATTGCTAATTCTGACACTCTTCAGTAAGAGTGTCAGTAACCTTCTTTTTGTGATTCTTACAGAGTTATATTCTTATGTATATGTCTTGAGTTGCAACTAAAACAACTGCCATCCTGGCAAAGTTCACACGTGGAAACAATTTTGACAAATAAAAATTGTGTATCTCCATAATGTACAAATATACATATCTTTGCTGCACCTAGCGTGTACATATGTACCCATGCATGCAAATGCTTACACACACACACACACACACACACACACACACACACACACACACACACACACACACACACACACACACACACTCACTGACTGCAGCACAGTTGGCACTGTGTAAGATTTGGCAGTCAGTCCATGATTATCAGTATTACAAATCCTACTATTTGCAGAATTGCAAGAGCAAGGACAAAATGACAACTTTCACGCACTATTTGCTGATTATGCAGCATTACAGCAAGCCACACACTGATTGTCATTTAAGCACTGTGATTACAATCATGGCCACATAAATTACTGTATTCCGCACTTGTGGGGTATGATCAGGACCTCTTCTACTGTGCCAGTCGCAAACCCTAACAGCTTGTGCCTGAGACAGCCCCTTCACGCCACCCTTGCTATAGCCCAGAATGTGTTATACATTCAGTAAAAAAGTGTTTTGTGAGATGTGAGCATATAGCTGATATAACATGGTCTTTTTTTAAAAAAAATGGAATTTTGTTTCAGGTTCTATTCCAAGCACTACCCCCACCTTCCTTCCCTCAGTCAGTTAGAGTAGTGTATACTCTTTAATGCCATACAAAACCTCAGCTAACTGGTCAATTACAAATGACAATACACATCAGAGAGATCATTTTGCCTGTTTCTGCTTTCTGCCTTCTGCCAGTAAAATGGGGATTTTTTTATATGTTTTATTTTTGCAGCCATTTCACAGTAAATTAGAAAACACAGCTATGAATCCTGACTCTACACAGATCAAAGTTTCCCTAAAAACGTGCCTAGTAAAATGCACAATATACTTAACATTCACAACTAAACAAATGTGTGTATACCACTCAAAACCAAAAAAGCAAACAAAAAAAATGAATATTAAAAAATGCATTTTTAGGCAAGGACCACTGCATCAGCATCATTCCCTCAAGGAAACATCAGACTGTGAATCCAAAGAGTCTGAAGCTTTATGTTTTCCATTGGTGTAAATAAAATAGAGAATTACAGATACCTTGCTATGTGTGTGTTTTTCCTTAGCAACAGACTTTCAGATGTGATGGGCATAAAGACATAAGAGCAAGAGAGACAAATTTCTAAGTTAACTGTGCACTGAGGAAGCTGACTAGGGTAAAAATGCAATAGAGGGGAAGAAAATGCTTATGTCATACTTTTTTAATTTGCAGATGAATGGAGGTTATTCTAAATGGAGGAAAATTCACTCTCAGGAAAGGCAGTGTGGGTTCAGTATGTTTCAGCATATCTTTGTTACATTGAACATTTAGTTAGGAGGATTGTTCAAAATACAGGATCATCGCAGGATACTGGCATTTGTTTTGCAGTACACTGTGGTGAGTGGGATTTTGCCCTTTCTCCAATGTTTTGTGATCTTGGAATTGATATATATAATTAGTAGGAGATGTGGGGGGCGTGCTCATTTGCATAAAATGTATTTTTTTAATTACTGAGTTTCAGCTGTTTGTGCTGTGGTTGATGTAGTGTATGCAGATTGAGCGAGTCAGCAACGTAGTGATATGTAATCTGAAATGTTATGCGTAGGACATATTTGTCCATAAAGGGAATCTTGCGTACAACAAGCTTGCAGTCAATGTAAAGGCCAGTAAAGCTGGTTTGTGTGTATCCTTAATTTCGGCAACACTACTGACAGAGGATCAGTAATGGATCAAGGTTGCTAAGGAGCTGTGGTGTGTGTGTGTGTGTGTGTGTTTACTGCTTATGAGAAGATGCCATACTTTGCAGGTTGTGGGGTGGGGGGGTAGTGCATTCTGATCCTTGCTATCTAATGAAGGTTGAGTGGAGTAGCTGCAGTCATCACAAATGAAACTCAGATGAGAAGAACTGAAGGCGTGCACAATAGATTGCTTGTCCTAGCTGGGAAGTGAGAGAAAGTTCCCATGTAAATTAGTGGTGACCTGAGTTTGGTTAAGTGTTAGAAATCTGAATGAGGGGTGTGAAACTGAATTGCTGACAATGGTTTACCTTTTCAAGTGAGAAAGCAGCAGAGCTTCACTCTGCCAGTCTACTGCCATGCTGGCAATGCTATTAAGGGGAGACTGTCTAGATTAAATTCGGGCACAAGAGGGGTGCAAGTGTATGCAAATTTAAGTTTGTAGACACTTCATCATACAGGGATATCAAGCATAGAGGGGAAGGGCAGACGAGAAAGGCATAATTAAGAATAAGTCCTTTCCTTCTCATACTATGAAAGGGTGAGACTGCAAACCAGCTGTCACACCTTGAACAAACTAATCAACAGCATAGATGATCTCAGAACCTGAGTCAGGGAATAATAAGAAAAAAAATATGCATCATAATCATGTTTACTGTATTTGCTGCACTGTTAGACATTGCTGACCCTGATTCTAAAGCATTTGTAAGTCATTGGTTTATATAATACTGTCTAGAATATGATGCTTTCATGAAGATGGTCAAGTGCCAGTATCTAGGATACCCACTTACATAAGATAACAATGAACTGGATTAAATCTTAGAAATGGGGTGAATAGGGGATGGTACAGCAGAATATATATGATTAACATTTTGAGATGAAAAGATTTCCTGCAGAAATTAATTACATCTTAATCACCACTGTTTGATAGTTAGGTGTTTTATATTTGTTTTCTTTTATGAGCACGGATCATATTTGAATGAAATGCTGCATTTGCTCTTTTGTGTTTGTTACTAAGATGGTCTTATAAAATCATATTTCAATAAATTGTACTGTTCCCAAGAGCCATCTATCGAGATTAAACAAGAACTTTCTGACTATAAGTATTTATGCAGTTACTTTCAGCAGTTTGATGAAGTGTACTAAATGAACAATAGGCAGATTAAAGGTGTTGCCAGATGAAGTGCAAGATGTTCACAACTATCTGGTATAGTAATACAGTCATTGTGAACTTTAGTGCCTTGTAAGGTCATATAATATGTCAGTAGATGGCGTTGGTATTTTAGATGATGCAATACTGCGGTGGTGGTGCTGCGGTAGCGTTGTCGCCTCATAGCAAGACGTCCCGTTCGATTCTCAGTTAGACCGTCTTCTGTGTGGAGGCATACGTGAATGGGGTGTGCCTTCACTGAAGGTTGTGCATCGGGGCTGGTAACCCGGTACGTAAAAATCCACTACCAATCATTAGCGGACTGGAGTTTCGCTGTGGCGACCCCTAACCGGGAAAAGCCGAAAGACACAAAAAAATTAACTAAATGATGCACTTGACTTGTTACAACCAGAAATAATCAGATTGATCCAATTTACTCAGATTGTTTTATGGTGTGAATGATTTGTGTTTCTTTGCTGCTCGTAATGCGTTTAGGATTGTTTATTACAGATTTTGAATCATCAGAGGCTCAGGTGCTGGATTGCCTTTGTAAGGTGTAATACGTTTCTCAGCATGGCAAATGAGTGGGAGACCTCTAATTATGGATCCAACCACTACGAGAAATAAAGTAAGATTGTCAAAGGATTAACATGAGTCTTGAAACTTGCTGGAGTGTCATTAAAGCATATTTGCAGGAGGCATTCTCCCCATACCCCAATGTCAGGAGCAGTTTCTGTCACGCTCCACCTACTTCTATATAAATTGGAAACTGAAACTTAGATTAAAGGGGATCATCCAGAGGTCTGCAACTTTGGACTTGATATACATTTCCCTTATCTCATTTCCAGCCTTGATTTCTAGGACTGGAATTCCAGTTTCTGGAATTTCAACAGGAATGTGGCATACTAAATATGCATAGGCAGTAATCTGACTTAATGGATAACAAACCTAGACAGGCCACATAAAACTAGAGGGCTGCTGCTTTACTGAAAGAAGGCATTTTATGAGTTTTTCTGCAACCGTAAGATTTGTATTTTAGTGAAAGACTGCGCAAGATGTTACACTTTATGTATTTTGCATTTTGGTGTAAAGGACATGCAAAATGTAACAAATTAGTGTTCCTATACAGCTGTCATAGTAAATTATAAATATACTTGCTCTATGCATATTTATCTGTAAATGGAAAAGACTGTCATGTTTTTAGCTATTCATCTTCAAATTTCAGAGTAAATACGAATCTGAGTGAAACAGAAAATGTCAAAGTGTTTGCGAATCTAAATATAACATATTCTGATTTTTAATAGGAAAGACAGAAATTTATTTATTTATTTATTTGCAGTTGGTTTACCAGGATAGTCCATTGTGTCAAGATGAACCCGTTTTCAATGGAGTCCTGGGGAGAAAAGCTCCAGACATTGTAGGTTACAATAGGTTCTTAGACATGTTTAGACAATGTAAAAAAAATTGAGTAGACAATACAGATAATAAACAAACAATTACAATTAATACAACAAGAGTTAAAACTTATATGAGAGGCAGATTAAACAGGATTTTACAATTAAAAATAAGAAGGCATTACATATTAAGAGTCCTACACTTATGAGGTATAGTGTAGTATATTCTTGCAGATACTATAGTAATAATAATATAAGAGTTAGGAGAAATGTTAGAGTGAAATCAAGGGTATAAGTAGGAGAAAGGAAAGGAAAGGAAATAAAAAGGAATAAAAAGGAATACCCAGTATTAGTTATGAGGGGTGGGAGCAAGAGCATTCCCACTGAGATAGAAGATATGAGTGAAGAGATTTTTTGAAAATAAAATGGTTAGAGGTGATACGGATAGATGGAGGTAGAGAGTTCCAGAGTCGAGCTAGGCCATGTGATAGAAGGTATTTGCCAGGGAGACAGGTTGGTTTATACACTTCTAATAGATTTTGGTTGTTAGACCTTAATATTCTGTCAGGTCTGTGCATTTTAAATACAGAAGACAGGGAGGGACAGAGGGAGGGGTTGAGAATAAGCTTATGTGCAAGGGATAGTTGAGTATAGGTGAGATGACTGGGTAGTAGTTCTAGCCATTTTAATTGTTGGAGAGAGGAACAGTGGTGGGTTGAGGACTTTTGTCTGGTAGCGAATTTTGCAATTTTATTGTAGCAGGAGGAAAGTTGAGTTTTCAGGGAGGTTTGTAGATTAGTTAGAAGTGGAGCTCCGTAGAGAAGGGATGGAATTAAAAAGGAAGTAGAGAGAGTGATTTTAGTGGCCGTTGTAAGATAGTGATTTTGTTGATAGAGCATCCCTAGTTTTTGATGAGTTTTTTTGATATTTATTTGTAGATGGGAGTTGAATTTTAGTTGGTTATCAATTTGGACTCCTAGCAGTTTTGTCTCTGTCACCATTTCTAGCTGAGTGTTATTTTGACTGTTGATAGAGAATGTCTTTGTATTAAAAGTGTTGACTTTAGTGGGGTGAATATCATTAATTTGGTTTTAGAGGCGTTGAGTGCTAGGTGATTTGTTTTCATCCATTGTTCAGTGATAGAAAAAGCATCCTGAGTTAGCGTTAGGAGTGTTGGGATAGATATGGCAGTACAGATAATGGTAGAATCATCTGCATATTGGATGATGTTGGAAAAAGGGATCGCCTTGTGGAAATCATTTCTGAATATGTTGAAGAGGAGTGGACCTAATATGGAGCCTTGGGGGACTCCAGTTGGGGTGTTAAGGAATGAGGAGGTTGCCTTTTTCCATTTTACTGCTTGATATCTGTTGGATAAGTAGCTGGAGAACCAGTTTATTGATGGGGGAGATAGGTTAAGTTTTGAGAGTTTGGTTAGAAGCAGGTTATGTGATATAGTATCAAAGGCTTTAGAGAGGTCAAGTAGAAGGGTAGAGACAATAAGGCCAGAGTCCCGGGCTTTATTTACAGTTTCGAGGAAAGAGAGGAGAGCTGTCATAGTGCTGTGATTAGGTCTGAATCCGTGTTGTGTGGGAGATAGTAGGTGATTATCTATGAGATATGGTAGGAGTTGAAGCTGGATACACTTTTCAAGGAGTTTAGAGATGGGGGACAGGATAGCAATGGGGCGGAAGTTAGTAACACTGTTATTATTGCCATCTTTATGTAAAGGTATGATAAAGGCCTTTTTCCAGATTTGGGGAACTATGCTTTCTTGCATTGAGCGATTGATTAGTATGCTAATGGGGTATGCAATTGCTTCAGCAGCTATGCTAAGAAAGTAGGAAGGGATATCATCAGGGGCATTGGTACATGGTTTTAGTTTCTGGAGGAGTTTTTGTATGGTAGAAGTGGGTATAGGTTTTGATGAGAATGGAGGAGAGTGTGGAGAGGGGGTGTTGGGTGAAGATGGTGAGGAGGAAGAGGTTGTAGGAGAGGGGGAGGAGGGAAAAGGGGTGAAGATGGTGAGGAGGAAGAGGTAGTAGGAGAGGGGGTGGATGGTAAAGGGGGTGAGGAAGATGAGGAGGGAATGAGAGTAGGAGAGGAGGTGGATGGGAAAGATTTAGTAGCTATGGGTGGGGGAGAGGTAGTAGTGCTGGGTGGAGTGTTGGTGGGGGGGGAAGGAGGAGAGTTTGAGAGTGTGTTGTTAGAGAAGGAAGAAGTTAATTTGGAGATAGATTAAATGAAAAAAGAGTTGAATTGAGTAGCTAAGTCGATATCTGGAGCATTAGTGTCTGGGGTGGGGGAAACAGGCTTACTGGGATTAAGTAGGGTGGAGATGCCTTTCCAGAATTTCTGAGAATTTGTTTTGTTATTGCTTTGGAGAATGGAGAAGTAATTTTGTTGATCAGAGATGATCAGCTTTTTTACCCTGTTTCTAAGTTTTTTATATTCTTTGTGAGTGAGGGGGGTCTTATTTTTCTGGTACTTTGTCCAGGCTTTATCTCTTTGCTTCATTGTTGCTAATGTATTTTTGGTAAGCCAGGGGGCGGTTTTGGTTTTTATTCTTTTAGTTCTTAGAGGAGCATGGAAGTCTAGTAGTTCTAAGAATGTGGTGTTGAAGTGGGCAACAGCATTATCTAAGGGTAGTGTTTTTAGACAATTCCAGTTTATTGCTTTTAGGGAGTTATTAAAGGTAGATGGGTTAAAGTTTTTATGATTACGGATTGTAATATAGTTTTGGGTGCGGTGTGGGAGTAGGGGGAGCCGGTGAGTGAAAGTGAGTATGTGGTCACCAAGTGGATCTGGAAGAGTTCCACTGCTGGCAAAGTAGTGGGGATGTGAGACTAAGATCCAGTCCAGGATACTGCCACTGGAGAGTTTTTTTGTTTGGTGTGTTATAGAGGTAATTAGTTGTGTAAAATTATGTACGTTAATGTTAAGTGGGTTGATGGGAGACTGAATGGCAGCCCAGTTAATATTCATGTCCCCTAAGATTATTGTTTCATAGCTAATGTTGTTGGTAAGCCAGGAGAGTATGTCTTCGAGTGTGGAAATATTATCTCCTGGGGGGATGTAGAGTGTGGCTATACATATATATTTGTGTTTATTAACTTGAAGTAGTGTTAAAAGTAGTTCAGCATTATTAAATTGAGGAGTAGGTTTGTTATAGGGAGTAATTGACAGGGAGGTTGAGTAGAGGAGAGCTACCCCCCCTTTTTTTGTGAGACCTAACTCTTCTGATAATAGAATAGTTTGGTGGGAGTATTTCTGAGTCTTTTATGTGGGGTTTTAACCATGTTTCTGATATGGATAGGATGTCAGGTTTATGGTGTGTTAGCCAGGCATGCAGGTTTGGGATTTTGTTAACTATACTTTGAGAGTTTAGGGCAGTGAGTAGTATGGATTTGTCTTTAATTGTTGAGGTGGAGGGGCCAGGGTTAGGATGGATATAGCCTGATAAAAGGTTGGAAATGGAATATATATTTGAGTTGGTGAAGTATATGCACAGTCTTGAGAATAGATTTAGTTCTATGGTGTTTTTATAGGATTTAGAGATGATTAAATGGGTAGACTGTTTCTGGGTGGGTATGAGTTTAAATGGGAAAAGTAGAAGGTTTATTATAGGGCAAAGATGGGGTGAGATTGGGATATGTGAGTGTGTTAGTGAAGGGGTATGATGGTTAGTTACATGGAAGGATTGGGAGTGGTAGGAATAACTGTGCTGTGTGAGGAGGTAGAGATAGTTTAAGGTAAGTAGTAAAGTGAATAAGAGGGAGGAGAAGAAGAATGTGGGTTTTGAAGGCATGATGAAGTGGAGCTAAGTATAGTTATTAAATAGTTGATTACATTATATGTGGAGGTGAGAGAGAAATTGTATGTGAGAGCTATTAGTGTCTAAATGGAGGTTATAGAGAGAGAGTTATGAAGGATAGGTGGTGAAGTGTTATGGGAGTGGGAGTGTGATATTAAAGGAATATAAGTGGTTTGGTGATAAGTCTATGGAATGTAAATGAAACTAGTGTTGGAGGGAAGAGGAGATGGTATTTCCAGAGTATTGAAGAATGAATGGTCTAAAATGGGCGGGAGCAGGAATGGGTGTTTGTAGAGTATTGGAGAATGATATGTTAGTAATATGGGGGGTGTGGTTATGGGGAGATAAAGGTAGAGGTGCTGGGGGCGGGTGAGATTTGGGGGCAGGGTAGGGGAGTGGAGTGAGCCCGCAGGGCGAACAGAGCAGGTAGAACCAAAGGGATCAGGAGAGGATCAAAAACCTATCAGAGGTGTGTTGAAAAGCAGAAAGGTAAGTAGAGGGGACCTGGAGATAGTGGTAGAATACACTAAAAAGCAATAAGAGAGAAAGAGGGAAGAAAGAGAAGAGAGAGTTTAAAGAGTTTTAAGTGGGTAGAATGGGCTAGAATGTAATAAGAAAGAAAGAGGGAAGAAAGAAAAGTGAGAGTTTAAAGAGAATGTTAGTGTAGGAGAATTGAAGTAGATATTAGTGGGGAGAGGATGCCATCTAGTGGACAAATGCAGAACTGCACCGTAGTGCACCAGGGCAGTCCCAGGTCAGGCGTGGACTGAAGGGAGAGGGGAGCTGAAGAAGTCAGGGAACTAGGTGAGGGGGAAGAATGGAGATAGGAAGTTAAGAGGGGTTAGGCTGCTGGCTTTCCTGGCTGGGAGCAAACAGAACACCTAGCAGGGCTACGGACTATGGAATATCAGCTAGGCAGCAAGTACACATACTTCCATGAATTCCTCTAAGGAGAATCTTGGTAGAGTCAGCAGAGATTGTTGAAATGCTTTGAGCAATTGGCTGAGGATGTACAGTAATAGTTTGGGTGAAGGAGTCCACCGAGGCGTAATCACAAGGGGAAAGTCAGGGTGAAAGTTCCTTGAATTCCTCCAAGGAGAATCTTGGTAGAGTCAGCAGGGATTGTTGAAATGCTTTGAGCAATTGGCTGAGGATGTACAGTAATAGTTTGGGTGAAGGAGTCCACCGAGGCATAATCACAAGGGGAAAGTCAGGGTGAAAGTTCCTTGAATTCTTCTAAGGTGAATCTTGGTAGAGTCAGCAGGCATTGTTGAAATGCTTTGAGCAATTGGCTGAGGATGTACAGTAATAGTTTGGGTGAAGGAGTCCACCGAGGCATAATCACAAGGGGAAAGTCAGGGTGAAAGTTCCTTGAATTCCTCTAAGGAGAATCTTGGTAGAGTCAGCAGGGATTGTTGAAATGCTTTGAGCAATTGGCTGAGGATGTACAGTAATAGTTTGGGTGAAGGAGTCCACCGAGGCGTAATCACAAGGGGAAAGTCAGGGTGAAAGTTCCTTGAATTCCTCTAAGGAGAATCTTGGTAGAGTCAGCAGGGATTGTTGAAATGCTTTGAGCAATTGGCTGAGGATGTACAGTAATAGTTTGGGTGAAGGAGTCCACCGAGGCGTAATCACAAGGGGAAAGTCAGGGTGAAAGTGAAGGTGTAGGTGCTCAGCCAAGGACGCACAGCAGCCTGGTACGGGCGAGTTTAAAAAAAAAAAAAAAAAAAAAAAAACAAATTCATTCATAGACTGGATTATAAATAATAAATCACTCTACTTTGCATAATTTATCCTTTGTGGTATGTATTAAAAGTTCAAATAAGTTAAAGTCCCGCTTTATTCATGCCCTTATTGGAGTTATCATTGAATGTAATACACTATTTGGCATGTACCTTGCTAAACACATCAACCAGCTTGAGCGACTTAAGTGTTTCCTCACCTAAATACTCACTCTCAGTACTCTTGGCTACTCTGATTTAAAGCCCTGTCTCTCTGCACAGTGTCTTACAGACTTCTGCTTAGCCATCGTTGCTAAAAATGACTCAGCACTCTTTGAGCTCCTTCACCTAAATATATAGTTCAACAAGCAGATTACATTAATCTTCCTAATGGAGCAATAAAAATTTTGCACAATGCAAACACCAGTTCTGTAGACCCAAACTTATACTGCCACATCAATAACACATCAGATTATGTGGCAGATACCGATCCCAATGTATCCTCCATTTCTAGAATACTCTGCATTTACATATCTAGCAGAACACTTCCCTAGCAATGACACAGGAAACCTACAGACACTGGATCCTACTCATTTAGGTTTGGCCAAAGGTGGGTCATGCCTGCTTAACCTGAGAGACTTCTTCGAAAAGGTCACTAAAGCTATGGACAAGGACGCTGCCTACCTTGACCTGGCCAAGATGTTCGACACAGTACCTCACTCAGGCATTGTAGATAAACTTAGGGAATTAGGCATAGACCCATATATCACCAGATGGATAGCCAGCTGGCTCACTTAAAGGACACAAGAAATTAGGTAAGAGGAGTCCACCTCCACAAAGAGGACAGTCACTAGTGGACTCCCACAGGGATTGGTTCTAGGGCCTGATCTTTTTAGCATCTACTTATATGAAGTCAAGGCCAATGTCAGAGGCCTCTGGCTGACAAAGTTTGCAGATGACTGCAAACTAGGTGTGGTCATTGAATCCCATAAAGACACAAATACCCCTCAAGAGGGCCTGACATAAAACTGGTGCCAAAGCCATGGGCTAAATCTCAGTGCAAAAAATGCATATTAGTACCCTTTGGAAAGACTATCACTCCGTGGAAATTACCACAGTGATAATACACCCCTAAAAGTAGACTCATTGGACAGGGATCTGGAAACATATGTTGACAGCAACCTAACATTTGACCACCATGTGTCTACTGTGGTGAGAAAATCATTCTATGTTGCACAACTTACAAGTGAGGCCATGGCATCTAGGTCCAAGGAGGTCTTTGTTCCAATGTACTTGGCTCTTGTCAGACCAATCATTGAGTACAACACATCCCTCAGCATGTACCTGACCAAGCACTTGCAACAGCTTGAGAACATAGAGGTTCCTCACAAAAAGAATACATGGGATAAACAAGTCCTATGCAAGTCCATCTTAAAGGGCTGTCCCTGTACTTGGTCTTCTACAGACTGCTGCATGGCAATTTATACCTAGCCTATCTAGCCTACCTCTGACTCACACTGATGGATCTGTTACACATCCAGAAGACAAATAGCATCAGAAATATCTGATGTAAGGACCTAAACCTCATTTATTACATGAATAGCTCATGTTGGAGGGACAGGAATGTGTCTCAAAGATTATCCCTTCTTTGAAAAAGGCTTCCTATCCATGTGAAGCGAAGCTCATCCCTTACCTATTCAAATGTAATTTGGACTAATGTAAATGGAAATAGCAAGTTTACCCCTGGTTTGGTACCTATGTCCCTAATGGGCAGGGGCAGCCAGTGGATGCTTGACTTGTACAAGCCTATATCAGAACTATAACATTTCTTGGAGTATTGACATATCAGCAATATTTGGTAAATTTGGGGTAAGCTTGGCTAGGCTTAAAATGGCTCTTAGGCCAATAGCCTAGTAACCACCTATAAACCTTTAAAATCAATATGGATGACTGGATAGGTGTTAGCTAATTTTCCCCAGAGATAAGTGGAGAAGGTGTACTTAATGGGGGACACTGATGTCTCCTACTAGTATTAGGTGATGTCATTGAGCCTTTCCATGGTCTGCTATTGTCATAAGCTAAGTAAAAACTTATGAAAATATGCACTTATGAACTATAGAACTGAGATATGGGTTATGTATAATATATAAGCAGCAAACAAATAAATCCAAACCAGCCCAGAAGTTGAAAATGTAGAAACACAGGTGCCCACTAGGAAGGTAGCTGGAAGAAAGAAGCTGAACCACGACAAAGTAAAATCTTCTTTTTTAATACAAAATGGTGAGCGTTTTCGCAATGGTGACCATTGCTTCATGAGACAGTTAATTCAAACAGCAACAGCACTTAAATACTTTAATTCATTACTAGAACAACCAGTCCTACCACTAAAAGTTAATTCAGTACTCAGCAATCAATTAATTACTATGGTTACATTTTGCCCTTAGTTAATTGCTGAAGTCAGAAAAAACTGTTTAAAAAACACATATACAAAATGTAAAGGCAAGGACATGTGGATAAATATAAATAAAATACATAAAAAGTCAATGAATAAATACATATACTCATATTCCCCATTTAGTAACTACTTATGTGCATAGATATAAAAATATATGCAAAAAAATATATATAAAAATATAAGCAGTACACATACAACAACTTAATGATTACATATATTCTGCCTAATAAATGCACGTTGTCCACCTAGTAAATACATATGCTTTAATACATGCATCGCAACAAATGCTTGTCTTTAATGATATCTTAGGTTCATAGGTTCACAGGTAGATACTGGGCTATCTACCTGAAGGCATATATTAGCCCAGCCACATTGTGCGGTATTCAATGCCCTTTTGGTTACTTCCCTAGGCCCTTGATCTAGCAGCTAGTACCCTTGGCCCCTATCTAGTAGAGCTGTTGGTATGATCCCTGGTGTGAACTTTCTGTTACCCATCCACTCGTCAAGGTTCCTCTTGAAGAGTGATAGTGAGGGGCTCTGTCTTATGTAGATTGGGACCTTGTTCCATAGCAAGGGAAGTCTTTGCGAAGGGAATCTATCCCTCCAACATGTTCTATTCATTGTTGTGCTGAGGTTTATATCCCTAGGGCGTGTAGCTCGAGTGGATTTGGTTTTGCTAAGATGGAGCATGTTCAACAGTTCTGGGTTGGACATGGCTCTGTATGTTAGACAGAGATTGCCTCTGAGAAGGCGGTATGCAACAGAGAAAAGCCTTAGTTGTTTCAATCATGCTGCATAGGGCAACTGTTTGAGGCCAGTAATCCTCTTAGTGAGGTACCTCTGTGGTCTCTCTAGCTGCTGGAGATGCCTAGCCAGGTACATTCCAATTGGTGCATTGTACTCAATAATGGGTCTGATGAGGGAAGAGTAGAGGGGCACCACTACATCCTTAGATCTTGATGCAAACCCTTTCATGATCAGATGGGTCACATAGAAGGATTTTCTAACCACCTTGGCAACATAGTTATCAAAGGAAAGCTGACTATCTACTTGGGTCTCTAGATCCCTTATTACTACTTCAGATTTCAGGGGGTTACCTCCTATGTGGTAGTTCGCGGGTACTCTGTTTTTTCCAAAGGGGATTACTACGCATTTTTTAGCATTTAGCTTGAGACCATGGCTTTGACACCATGCATCGGTCTCGTTAAGGCCCTTCTGGAGGATATCCATGTCGGCCGGAGACTCTAGTATAGCACCCCAGTTTGCAGTCGTCCATGAACTTGGTCAGCCACAGCCCATCAGTGCTTGCCGGTACTTCTGAGAAGTATATGCCAAACAGGAGGGGCCCCAGGACAGAGCCCTGAGGCACACCGCTCATTATTGGTCTGGATTCGGACATAGATCCCGCTACTCTTACTTTGTGGGATCTGTCTGAGAGCCAGTTTGTGATCCATCTTGTGACATAAGGGTTTATACCCAGGTTGGTGAGTTTATCAATAATACCCGAATGGGGAATGGTGTCAAATGCTTTAGCAAGGTCAAGGTAAGCCGTGTGTACCTCCTTTCCCTTATCTATAGCCTGAGTAACTGTCTCAAAGAAGTCCAGCAGGTTCAGGAGACATGATCTGCCCTTGACGAAGCCGAACTATATGGGGTCAAGTGTTTGGAGGTTCCCAATCACTCCATTTATGAGTTCCATAATGATTCGCTCCATTGCCTTACAGATCAGACTGGTCAGGCTTATTGGTCGGTAGTTTCCAGGATCGGTTGTAGGCCCACCCTTGTGCAGCGAAACCACCATTGCTGTGCGCCATTCTATGGGCACATATCCTGTCGAGAGGCTGAGACTGAACAGGGTATTCAGATGCGGGGTTAATTAATTTTGGAGCTCACATATGACACAGCCCGGGACACCATCTGGTCCCATGGAGGCAGTGTTTTTAGCTTTAGATAGAGCCTTATTAACCACTGTATCAGTAATAATTGGAGTTACACAATCCCCTGGAATAGTAATAGGCCCTGTAGGTGGTGAGGGGGAGGAGAAATTTGCACTGAACCTGTCAGCCAAGATGTTAGCAATGTCAGTGGGGTCAGTGTATTTTGTTCCATTTTGTACTAGCTCAGAACAGACCTGAGCATTGCCATTTAGGTTTTTGATGTAACCATAGAAGGCCTTATGGTTATCCTTGGCATCCTTTGCAACTTTCTTTTCGAAATTGGCTTTAGTTGACTTGATGAGGGCCCTCAATTTCTTACTAAAGCTGATCAGGGAAGATTTTTCTACTTGAGATTTGGCCTTTTTTGTATAAGTCTCCTCCTTTTATTGTATAGTTTGCTTAAGGCTAGGGTCCACCAGACTGGTTTCTTCTTGCTTGAGGAAGGAGTCTTGGTTTTATTTGGGATAGCACGGTCCATGCAATCCTGAAGATGTATATAAAGTGCCTTGGTGTAGGATTCTGCATCCTGAATATCATTATCCTTCTGCAGGGGGATAGTGAAGCTTTCCACTACTGACACAAGTAGTTTGAAGTTTGCTTTGGAAAGTTTTTTTACGATGGTTTCTTTGACTGGGGGAGGTGAAGGGGTGAGGATGTCTAGGGTTATCAGTTTGTGGTCTGATCTGACCAGAGATGGAGTGATAACGGGTGTGGTACAATGGGCGCCCATATTTGTGATGACTAAATCCAATATGTTGTCCCCTGTAGTGGGAGAACATACCAGTTGTTCGAGGGCATTTGAATTTATAAATTCTATGAACCGCTGGGCATAGGAGTTAGAACTTTGGTAATTCGCCCAGTCTATACCAGGGTAGTTGAAATCTCCCAAAATTATGGTGTTGGGTAGGACCTTTATATTTTCCAATGCCTCAAGGAATGCTGAGTGAGCATCTTGGGACATGGTGGGTGATCTATAACAGGCTATGACTTGAAATGTGGTTTTGCCTGCTGATAGTTGTGCATGGATGATCTCTGGGGCATCATGCTGTGCCACTAACCTGGAGATGTGGATATCCTTGATGAATATGGATACACCTCCGCCCTTTGTACTGCGATCTGGTAACTGAGGCCGGAAGGTATGATATGAATTGTAACCTGGTAGTGCTGGGGTGCTCTCTGGAGCCTTGAACCAGGTTTCCGTCACTGCACAAACATCGATTTTCTCCATACTGAGGAGTGCCTCGAATGCGTGCATTTTGAGGTTGAGACTTCTGGCGTTGAGTAGCATTACCCTTAGTTTTTGGTTACCTGTGCTGGTTACAGTGGTTGGTTTGTCCTTTGAGCCTTGCCTAAAAAAGGCACTATGGGGACGGCAAGAGCCTTGGCCAGTATTCGAAAGCCTAGGGGTGACAGGTGCAAACCATCTCTGGTGAAACAGCGAGGCTTGTCTGTCATGTCATCCCAGGCAGACAAACACTGGATCCCCTTAGAATGACACCAGAAGCTTAGCCAATTGTTGAAATTGATCATTTTGTCTTTGTATTGTGGTATCATTCTAGGTGAAGGTAGTATGCTACTCAAGGTCAGGGTCATACCAGCTTGGGCTACATGATCAGAAAGCTCTTCAATGTCTCTTTTCATGTAGTCCAGGGAGGTACGTCTTAGATCATTCACACCAACATGTACAATGACAGCGTCATACTTGTACTTGTTCTGGAGTGACCTAAGTGCCTGTGTTATGTGGCGGATCCTAGCACCTGACAGGCAGCTGACAGTAACCTTCTCCTTGTTCAGCCTGGTGAGTGGAACATCTGTGTGCCTTACTATAGAGTCTCCTATTACTAGCGTGTTGGGTATGGTGTTTTGCCTTATGGGCTGTCATGAGGCACACTGCTGAGGTGAATTATGTGTTTTCTGGCTTGTGTTTGGAGGTGCAGATTGCTTGTTTGTCTGCTTTGGAGGGCACTGTTTTTTTTCAGATCTGTACCTAGTGCCTCCGAATATGTTTTTATGTATTTATGTGTATGTTTTGCCGGTGCTTGTTTTGTAGATCCATGTGTGACTGGTGGTGTGATGCTGGTGTGTCTCTTCTCCTCTTGACTGTCTGTTACAGTCATGGGTTGAGAGCGCTTAGCCTCCAGTCTGGCTGTGTATTTGCATCTCTCACAAGTGTTTGTGTCTAGAGGTAAGAGGAGAGGGTTGTCTGTATACATGAGGCAGTTGTGACATTGCCTCAGGATGCCCAATTCCACCAGCTGAACTGGAGAGTACACCTGAAGCTGACCCATATCTGTGCTAGAAACAGCTCAAGAAATACTGTCATACTGTCATATTGACCCAAAGCCCTGCATGTGTTTATGTGGTCTTCTCTTTATTTTACTTCCATATTTTCAGTAAGTAAGGGGGATGACCATATATTTTTGTTTCAGGTTTTACATATCCAAAATGTCAGCAATAGGAGGAGGGACATAGTCAGTACTACAGAAAATGTTGTTGTTCTTCTTCTTCTTTCAGCTTCTCCCGGTTAGGGGTCGCCACAGCGGAACTCCAGTCCGCTAATGATTGGCAGTAGATTTTTACGGTGCTGAGGTGCCAAATATGGAAGTAAAATGGATATTGTGTTTAGGAGCACATAGAGGTCTGGGTTTGAACGATAGTGTTCCACTGAAGCCAGTGCTAAAATCTAGAAAGTTAAAATAAAATAAAATATAATAATACTATTTTAACAAGAGAAGACCACATAAACACATGCAGGGCTTTGGGTCAATATGACAGTATTTCTTGAACTGTTTTTAGCACAGATATAATTAAAGACAAACATTTGTTGAGATGTATGTATTAAAGCATATGTATTTACTTGATGGACAACATGTGCATTTATTAGGCAGAATATATGCATTCATTAAGATGTTGAGTGTGTACTGCTTATACTTTTATATATATTTTTATATATATTTTTATGTTTATATCTATGCACACTAAATGGGGAATATGAGTATATGTATTTATTCATTAACTTTTTATGTATTTTATTTATATTTATCCACGTCCTTGTCTTTACATTTTGTGGTTTTTAAACAGAGTTTTTCTAACTTCAGCAATTAACTAAGGGCAAAATGTAACCATAGTAATTAATTGATTGCTGAGTGCTGAATTAACTTTTAGTGGTAGGATTGGTTGTTCTAGTAATGAATTAAAGTATTTAAGTGCTGTTGCTGGTAGAATGAACTGTTTGATGAAGCAATGGTTACCGTTGTGAAAGTGCTCACCATTTTATATTAAAAAAGAAGATTTTACTTTGTCGTGGTTCAGCTTCTTTATTACAGCTACCTTCCTACTGGGCACCTGTGTTTCAACATATGTATAATATATGTTGATGTGTATTAACTTGACTTGCCCATTAAGTTTTTAATCTGTGATGCCAAGCTAAACAATACTAGTAAATAAAAAAAAATACTGGACACTAGTGAAGTTACAGCACAGCTATAAATGCTTTGCAAAAAAAAATGGTATTACTACTTCCTCAAGAATTTTACTTTCACTTGTTATTGTCAGTTTCTTTTTTTTTAACCTGTTAGTAAAAATAAGTAATAGTGAGTCAGTAATCTAGCATATAGCTCACATCTGGGTAACCAGTGCAAGTCGCTTTAATGAATTGTATGTAGCAGAAAACAACCAAAATGAGGTAAACTCACCAAAATCAGAGATAGTGAAAGTATTTTTGAATGATAATGTCCTCAAACATAGACTTAATGAAACATTAAATGTGTAAAACCAGTGCTTGTTGAGGAGACAGAACAAGCAGGATCTTTATTTCAATAAATGTTATAATCAACTCAAAGGTTGCTGCACACTAGAGGAAAGTGATATTTACCCATAACAGTAACACTTAACATAATCAAACTGCTGAAGTTCCATACTCAAAGGCAGGAAATCTAGTGTAACTAAAATATATAACAATCATATATAAAATTACTTGTCCTGTACCAGGAAAACATCGCTTGACCTTTTCTCACATCCCTTTAACTTTTCATCAACAAATTTCCAGTTAAGACTATGCAGTCTTCAAATATGTTACAAGCAGATTACATCAGTCTTAATACTGGATCACTAATCTGTGACTTGGCGACTACTTTACTGCTAGTGACCACAAAGGGGTCCTAGTTCCCATGGTAATTCCAAAAACATTGCCAGCTGAAAGCATTTCTTTCAAGTCCTAATCATGTTTTGTGATGTAAACTATGACAAGTCCAACTTGTCTATGCTTTTCTACTGTGTAAGTATCTGCACTGATTCTCTGTCCCACAGGCCCGTAAAGACATCTTGTTTTGTATGACTTCCCTGTTTAGGCATGATATGAACACATTCTTTATCTCCATTCAAAATGTCATGAAATAACTCCGCTTACCATAGAAGACTGAGGTATGTAATTTACAGGCCAGAAGGATTTGTTCTGTATACCATTTTATTTATATCATATAAGATCCAAATGTTCTCAAAAAGCATTTGTTACTGTAAAGCAGATCACTTTAAATTATAGAAGTCATAGGAAGCTATTAATGTAAAAATAAATAATCATGGTACTGCATAGGAGATTAACAGCAATATTAAATCTACTTGCCAGATTTACAGTACTGTCAATAAAATCAAAAGTGAAAAATAAGTATGGGATAACTAGCTAAAAGCATGTAGATGTTTTTTTATATAAAGTAAAACTGCACTGAAGTTTCACGTAGCACTGAGTCAAAAGTACAATAAAATAAAACACAACCCTGAAAGTGAAGGCTTTATCCATTCCAATCCACACATTGACTTGGGCTGTGAAAATTGACCTTTCCCTGCTGACTTCCTTTGATTATTTGTGTGTTCTGGACTCCTGACATCCTGGTCTAAAAGTCTTCATAGACTCTCTCACTAGTCACTTCAGGGCTGTGAAGACACAGTTGCGTAAATGTGGGTTTTCATCTACTTGAGGTGCCCTGCCTACATGAATGCCACCTTCTTTTGGGACCCTCCTCATTATATTGTATTGGATGCCAGATTCCTGTTGTAAACCTTAAGCAGACCTGTATAACATGGAACATATCTGCAGGGTTTTCTGGCATGAATGTATAAGGTTTTTACTGAAACTGTCTGCCAGACATCCCAAGAGTACAACTTGCTCTTTTGCTGGATGAAACCATCTGTCTCTGCTGGCGAGAGAGAGAGACATGCACATTACATCTAAAGGTAGCTTCTGAAATGTATATACATCTATGAGAGAAAGTACTGAAGCAGGTCAAATATTAAGCTGTCACTTTTTTCCATTCTACCTGTGATGTGAGAAGAAGAGTTCAAAATGTATCTGGCAAAGCCAGTCAGTTTCTACCTTTTGTGTGACATTCAGAATACTTGGCACTGTAACTGGCAATATACATATATATATATATATATATATATATATATATATATATATATATATATATATATATATATATATATATATATTCTGCCTTTGGTTTGACAGTCAACATTTCTGACATTGTTTCTAGCAAAGAAATCACCCAGAAGGCTGAACACGCCATCTTTGTCTGTTACTTTTAAACTTAATTTGAAGATGGGCAGATTCTGGCATACATAATTTAGAATTTTTGAGTCTGTTTACGTAATGATGTGCACTATATTCTGGGCATAGTTTAACAATTCAGGTGCTGTCTCCATTTTATTGCTGACTAAATATAAGACAAGGAGCAGTTCTACTTCTGTCAGGCACTGTACTCATCATTACTAATGCTTCTTACTGTCAGCCTTCTTAATAATAACTCTGATTACTCGGAGTTTGCTGAGGTAAGCAGGGGTGCTGTGGACTGCATTCAAGGGAAAATAACAGATTTCTGCCTGCTCTGCATACTTTATTTAGACTTGTATTCAGTGGGTAATACCAATTTGCTGATGTGGTGTAATTTTCCTCAAGTTATTCACGCTGTCTGCTGACTTAGTGCTTATATAGCACTTGATATTTAATGTGTTAGTAAATGGTTTGAGAACATAATTCCAACTTGGAGTATATCTCATTTTGAGTTTTGTCAAATGGATAGATTTTTAAGATGGTAGCCTATGCAGTCAACATCAAAAGATAATTTCTATTCTGCCTATGTATTATTATTATTGTTGTTATTAATCTTGCAAATAGATAGGTAGAAACTGGCAAACAAGTCTTGTTATACACCTTCCTTATGTAAGAAGAGTGTATAACAATTATGCACCTTTGACAGCTGTTATGGTTGGGTCTTGCATTGCAGCACAATCAGCAGCCAGCACAGACTGGCATTGGAAGTATTTTGAAAGCTTTAACTGCTGTAAGACATTCCACGCTACCAAAAAATGTGTCAGTGTGGACTGTCTAACTTTTAAATCTATTCATTCTGTCTTTTGTCCGTGTGGTAGTCCTGTGTGTTACAGCTTTCAAAACTGTAAAACACCTCAAACTACTACCTTTTCTTTTTCTAAGTTTTAGTACAGTGGGGCAGTTAACTCCATGAACTACAAAATATCATAACTGAGTTTTTGATCAAGCTATTTGTTAATGTGTGCTTGAAATGAATGTCAGAAATTCACCTCTCAAGTTTTGTTATTGATGTGAATTTCTTGAATGACTTTCTTGAACATATCAGATTGGTTATGATTGGACACCTGATCATAATCCTGTATATTACACACCTAGGGATGCCATAAGATCTGGAGCTTCTTTAATCTCTACATGAATTTAGAGTGGTTTTGCTTTCTTAAACTCATGTGTTTGCAGTATCTTTGGTATAGCTTTAGGTGAACCATTCCTGCTGGTCTTCTGGATTGTCTACAAGTAAGCAACATTCTTTCAGGGGGTGTTTCTTGCCCATGTCTCTGTAAACTTTTTATTGGCTTATATGTTTATGTTTTTGGTGCTGTTGTTCTAAAACCAGATCATTTGAATTTGTGCAAGTCTTGTAAGGATCTCCCAATTCACTTGTTCAAGTCATTTCACATACCCTAAAGAGACTATTAGCTTAGGAGACAGTTATGTTATATGTGGGCAATACTGTACGTGGGAAAGTTACCCCCTTGTAGGAACCTTCTTAGGTTACTGATCTCAATGACAGACTCCTTCCTACAGATTTTACACAGATACAGAGACTTGTGCACAGTGATATCTAGATGTAGGGCACATAACAGGTGCAGTCTATTCATTCCTCTATGAATTTATCTTAAAATGGAAAAGACATGCACTAAATCCAAACAGAATTGCTTGAGAAGGGAATCTTCAGGTTCATATCAAATATTAAGACATTAGGCTGTCACATTATCTTATATTATTTCTTTTTTCCTGCCTTTGGTATGACAAAAGAGTATCTATCTGACAGAGAAATTCTATCCATGGTGTGTGAATCAAAACCTTCTCTACAATGCCTGGAAGAAAAGAACTGCATATTGTATCTGTCTGTCTGTCTCTCTCTCTCTCTCTCTCACACACACACACACACACACACACACACACACACACACACACACACACACACACACACACACACACACACATCTTCTGCGTACACCTCTTCACAAACAATTATTTTCTGTAAACTATGCATATTCTTAAGTAACCTTTACCCCTGATTGATTAATGCTGACTGAATGTAGAAAACAATTCTGCCTCTGTCCACTACTGTATTCATCATTATTAATGCTTCTTGATTCTGCTGAGGCAGCTGGAAGAGAGGTGCGCTATAGTCAAGGGAAAGCAGCTGGGTTCTGCGGGCTATGCACACTTGATTTTATTTAGGATTTCATTCAGCACTCAAGGCTGTCTCTAGTGTTCTGTAATTCTCCACAAGGTAACTTGTCTAGTTAATAACAAAACACTGATTTGGCACTTGCTATTTGTATAGTAGTGAAAAGCTATTAAGTCATAATTTGCAGTGACATTTTTTTCATCAGCATAACTACCCTTTTTGCTTCTGCTTATACTATTTTATTGTCTTCAAATCTGTTTCTTCTGTCTGTTCCTGACTATATCCCTTTTATTTCTTACATTTTCTTAGTCACCGTGCTCAGCTACATAAGTCCCTAATATGTGGACTTTGCGTATTCTTTATGTGGCAACATGGGTTTCTCTGGTTATACGTATTTCTTCCCACCTGCTTCAGCAGATGGTTTCTTTATAAGGATTCCTAGATTTGTATTCTTTTCTCTTTGGGTTTCCCCAGTACAGGAGTCTTTAACTTAGTGGGATTAAACTGGTTAGCAAAATTAAATAAATGTGTCATTTCTGACAAATGCTTTTTATTGGTTGATATGGGAGAGTGTTATTGATTTCTGCTCATTTATATTCAGGTTCCTTGGAATGATTTTTTTTAACTCTTTAGTTATTTATCTGTTTTTTTTTAACTGCTAGTGATGATTTGTGTTGACTATAACTCTTCTGCTCATTTGCAGACCAGTGTAAAAAGCCAGTTAACAGAAGCTTAGAGCAAATACTTCTTTATTCCTTATATAGTGAGAGATGACACATTTGAAGATGTTTCTGCAGAGAAGCCAAACTGCAGCCTCAGTCTGAGTGAAGTTATCATCGACTTTCTTACCTGGGGCACTGCACTGACCTATGACCCCTTTATAAGACTGGATGCATACTGTCTGCTGTTTGATCGTTGTATCATTACTGTACAGTTATCCTATTTCATGAGCAGCAGCTCTGATAATATATTACATTAATAATCACTGGTTAGTGTGCAGGGTGAGACATGGGTTCAAACAAGATTAGCAGTGTGACTCCTGTTCTGTCATATCACAATGTAGGAGCAATTGATAGTCCAGAGTCGCTGCTCGCCTTTCTCTAACAATGCAGTAACCTCAGAGATAGTTATACTTAAGGAAGCTACAGGGACATCACTGCACATGGAGGTGTGAAGGCAGTGCTACCTTCAAGGTGTTTTTTTTTATTTTATTATTAGTTTGTAAAAATATCCTTTTGGACATTCTGTCTCACCACTTTTGCTAAGCTGCATACAGGACTGTTGGCAATCCTTACAGGCATATTTACTGAAATAGATAGAATTTCAATTTAAAGCCCTGGTAGATTTGTGGCTTGGATGAATATTGTAATCTGATGTTGTTAGTCTTAATTTTATCCTTGACATATGGGGTTCGATTCTGATATCAGAACTGACTCGACCGTTACTACAGCTTGTGCCAACCATAAACTCTCACGCTTCACCTCTACCCACAGTACCTTTCTCCCAATTACCTCAGATCTCATTTGCTGCTTTTCTGAACAGTCGCATTTTGTTGGAGCTCTCGAGTTTCCTTTTTTGCTTAGGTAATATAGTCTTATTTGTTTGAGTTTTTCTCTTTTTCCTTCTGTTTTACGTGTGAGTATATTTCTTACTATCATTGTTGATAGCCTTTTTCCGTATACCTTGGTGTACTTCTTAAACTGTCATTGTTGATTGTTTTTCTTTCCTTTCCTCTCAACAAAAAAAAAAATCTTTTTTCTATCCTTCTTAATTTTCTGCTCTTTCCCCTCCATGTGTGACTATGTGTGTGAGTGTGCCTGCCTTCCAGCCCATATTTTTCTGAGGGCTGAGAAAGCTAAGGCCCCTTCTGGCTTGAAAAAAATGCCAGAAGTGAGGCCACAAGATTCCTTCTTCAGATTTACACTTGCTTTGTTTTTATTGCTTGGGTCCTGTGCATTTGCAGGAAGACTGCAGTATTTGCTGTGGGTTCAGTCACAAATCCCTTGTTGAGAGATATAATAAACTAATCTTGAAGGGTTTGATCCCCTCTGCTTTTGGTGAAGGCATATCTGCAGCAGACAAGAGTAAGACAGATATAGCTTCCCGTTCATCTTCATCTTCCTTGCAGAAGGGTAAAAAAGAGGAGCTTTCTGGTTGCAACTTCTCCGTCAGCATCAAAACCCAAGAAACTGAAATCCTCAGTTCCAAAATGATCCTCGGAACTGGAGGTCTCTAGATGTAAGCCCTTGACTATGACAATTTCCCCAGCACCTACTTTCGAAGTCGAAGGCTCTGGTGCAGAACATTTTAACTACTCTGACGGCACTGACTATGATGGCGCAGACATTAGAAACTGAACCAAGGTAGTTTTTGCCCAGGACTGTTTACTTCCCATCTATTGATCCCTTTGTGGGTGAGCTTCCAGTAGTTTTTTCTCCAGATACCGAAATCTCCATCCATGTCATCAGTCTGTTCCACCAAAACTCTTTCAGAGCTCGAGGTGGAGAGACTCGTGAATAAAATTTTGTGGGTGAGAGGAATTACAAGACCCTGTTTGGCTCTCACCCCTTTGGGTCCAGGAACTAAGCCTTCATTCACTCCATTAACTTTCCTCACCTGATCTGTTCTGAGGCTTCAGAGTTTATTGTTCCGAGTCTTCTGGCACTGACTGTACCGGCTCCTGAGATCTTCTTTTTTTTGGAACCTGTAATTCCCCTGAGCTCTTTGGTGATTTCGGATCTGGAGACCTGCCTCACCCGTATCTGTCCTGTCAGTTCTAGGGGCAGGAGTCGACTCCAAACTTTTTGGAGCTGTCCCTGCCCCTCGGAACTTTGGTTCTTGTCAGTTTGGTCCTGGTTTTGTGTCGGGGGAGGTTTCTTCAGAGCAGGGAGGGACCTCGGTTCCGAAGCAGTCTTTCAATGTTCTGGGCTACCTTCCTTCTTTGGGAGGGCCAGCCTTCGAGGTTATGGACAGGGCCCTATCCCTTACAGTGACTCAGTCAGCACCTTCCTCCTTGGAACAGATACCCCCGTCTTGTTTTGTTATTCAACCTGTCCTGTCCACTGAGGCAGCAAGCACCGAAGTCTTAGGTTTCTCAGACACAGGTTCTGTAATATTCTGATACCTTCCCAGATTATTCCCCTGAGGAGGTCCTTCAGAAGAAGAAGTGCAAGAGAAAGCACTTAGATTCCCCTCAGAAATTGGTCACTGAATATACTGATTTTGATGAGGGGTGGGAAAGGTCCTTAAGGTCAACACCTGAAGATGTCTCCGAAGGAGACATCCTAGAAATTTTAAAACAAAGGGGTGACTGGAAATCCCAAAAGCACTTCTTCAGAGGAATCAGTTTACCTGCAGGCTTTTGGTACTCATGCATCTACCTATTGGGTAACTCTGCCTGCTGACAAACTTATTCAGTTGATTTTGCAGAGGGTGTGGAAGGCTTCAGATACCATTGAACCCATCCCTAAGAGACCAGACAAGATTTTATCTGCCCCTGAAGATTAACAATTCTGGGCCAAAGGTTTAGCAGTGGATGCCAAGGTCATAGTGGCCGCTACAAAAAAGGAACTAACTGAGGAGAGTTCATCTATGCATCCACCCAACAGGGAGTCTCGAGCTATAGATAGATTTGGGAATTGGGTTTATGTTTCATTGACCTTCGCCCTAAGATCTTTGAATTTTCTGGCGCAATTCACAAGACTGCTAAGGGATCTGATCAAGGAGTTGTCAGATACCCTGGCAGGAGCTGCTGCTGAGGGGCTCCAAGAGAAAGTTGCCTCCCAGCTAGCCACCCTGGAGTGTATGTCTAATTTGTCCATGAGTCTCATTGTGCATACAACCGAGGGGACATCCAGAGCAGCGGGTTCAGGTGTAGCCATAAGGAGACATGCCTGGATGTGCCTATGTGACTTTGCGGAATCATTTAAGTCTTCCTTCATCAATATACCCTTTGATGAATCACCCTTGTTTGGCCGAAAAGTAAGAGAGACTTTAATCAGGTGTGAGAAGGATGGTAAGACCCTTTCTGCTGTGGGCATGCATTTTTCCACCCCCCCCCCCCAAACACGATCCTTTTCTAGGAACCAGAGGAGCGGTGGAAAGATGTGGTTTCAAAAATCCCAAGGGCTTTTCTAGGGCACACAAGGAGGCAGTTCCCCCGGGGGAATGGGGAGGAACCAAAATGGAAGATGTCACCCACACAGCAGAAGTGGTCCACAAAACCAGGGATTCAAGGATTCCTTTCTGAGCTCTTTCAGTGCTCCTGTATGGAGACCCAATTGTCTTCCTCTTGAGGCAGTCAGGGGGTGCTTATCCTTGCACCTAGATGCCTGGCTAAATATAACAACAGATTCTTGGGTGCAATGGATCATATCCAGACGTTATACCATACACTTTCCCATCCTCCCGTCGTATTAAAAAAAATCTCTGATGTCCCATCCAAGGAGATGGATCCAGCAGTTCTAGAAATTCAGAAACTGCTAAACAAAAGAGTCATCCAAGAAATCCTGCAAGACCAGAGAGGAGGTGGAACCTACTCAAGATTCTTTTTAGTGCCAAAAGAGACAGGGGACTGGAGAATGATTTTGGATCTCAGTGTGTTGAACAAATCAGTTCGACAAACAAAATTCTGGATGGTCATGGTAAAGTCCATTCTTCCTTTTTAGAGGAAAGATGACTGGATGTGATGGATACATCTTCTGAATGCATATTACCATATAAAGATGGACAAGTGCTCCGGGAAGTTTCTCCATTTCTGGCTGGGAGCCAGTCATTGCCAATTCAGAGTGCTGCCCTTTGGTCTCACCCCAGCCCCCAGGGTGTTCACCAAATGCATGGCAGTAGTAGCACCTCACTTGAGACTGCAAGGATTCTGGGTGTTTCCGTGCTTGAACAGCTGGCTCATAACTGCTTCGACTAGGCATCGTTTGATAGCAGCAAGGGATTACACTCTCAATATCTGTGCCCACTTAGGAGTTACTGTAAATCATGAGAAATCCCACTTGATACCAACTCAGAATCTAGAGTTAATAGGGGTTGTTCTGAATATGACAACAACCACAGCATCCCTTCCTCAAGAGAGACTCCAAAGAATTATTACTCGGGTTCAAAATATAATCCACAGGAAGAAGGTTCCAGCTCGAATAATTTTGCAAGCTCTAGGGTTGATGGTAGCGTTAATAACTCTAGTCCCTCCAGCCAGGTTTCACATAAGAGTACTACAATGGATGCTAGCATCTTAATGGTTTGTGCTTCATCAACCATGCCAGACTAGACAGTAGTCACCAGTTATTGCAAGAAGAATCTACCTTGTTGGACTTATCCTGAACAAATTTTCTTCGGATGCCCCTTTGTCCTTCCAGAGCCCAAAGCCACAGTGACCACGGACACCTCCCAGATGGGGGTGGGGGCATTTTCTGGGCAAGACTGTCCAAGGCACTTGGTCCTCCTTAGAGGCCAACTTGCCTATCAATGTCCTGGAGTTAAGAACTGTGTTTCTAGCATTGCCGGCCTATCAAACAGCTCTTCCTCAGGAGACAATTGCAATTCAAAAAGACAACACGTCAGTAGTTTGGTACATCAACATGCAGGGGGAAACCAAGTCTTACCCCCTTTGTCGAGAAGCACTCAGAATGTGGCAGTGGTCATTCTCTTCCAACTGCTTTCTGATAGCAAAACATATTCCAGGGAGTTGTAGTGTGATTGCAGGCAAACTTAGCAGATGTATCCTTCAGCCTCACGAGTGGTCTCTCAATCCAGAAGAGGCGAAAAGGATCTTCCAATCAGTCGTGTCAACCTTGCTGTGACCTGTTCGCCTCTCCCTTAAACAAAAAGTGTAGCAATTACTTCACCCTGATTCCCACTCTGGGGAAGTCACCAAGAGACTCTCCTCCACAATTGCCCTCCCGGTCTCCTGTATGCCTTTCCACCGATACCTCTGATTCCAAAATTCCCACAGAAAAAACTCAGGTTAAAAAGCAAAGTAATCCTCCTTGCCACCTTTTGGCCTCAACAGATTTGGTTCCCCTTTCTTTGGCCTTATCTGATTCAACAACCTTGGATTCTGGATCTGATTCTGGACCTTCTGTCCCACCCAGATGGACTTGTTCACCCAGACATTTTGAACCTCAAGCTCACAGCATGGATCCTCCAATTCCATTAGTTGCCAGGTGTCTAACTCTTTCCTCCCTAGTATGCCACACCCCCCTATTTTCTCATAAACCTTCCACCCGTAAACTGTATTCTAGTAAATGGAAGAGATTTACCATTTGGGCTCATGAAAAACACATTGACCCCTTCTCTGCTTCTTTAGAAAATATTTTAGAGTTCTTAACCTCCCTTTTTAATGCGGGAGCTTCACCTTCTACCACCAGAATACAACTAGCAGCAATTTCCAATTTTCACTATGGTTTGGAAGAACATTCTTTAGCTTCTCATAGACTTTGTAAGTCCTTTTTAAAACTGACACTTTTGTTGAAACCTCCTTTCAAAGACCCTACACCACCTTGGGATCTGACAATAGTGTTGCAAACCGTTGTACATTCTCCCTTTAAACCCTCAGCAGAGTGTGATCTGCAGTTTTTGTCATGGAAAACATTGTTTTTGGTAGCTATAACCTCTGCTAGAAGAATTTCAGAAATTCAGGTCGTGTCATGTAAACCATCTTATCTGATGTTTCACAAAGGGAGAGTTTCTTTAGTAGCAAACCCCTCTTTCCTACCCAAGGTAGTCTCAGAATCTAACATCAGTCAAACTATTAATTTACTGGTATTCTTTCCAAACTTTTCAAACAGAGGTGACTATTCCTTGCATTTACTAGATGTTCACAGACAATTATGCTTCTATGTTCACAGGACAAAAGACATGAGAAAATCTGACCAATTATTTGTTTCCTTTTCCAGTGAAAGGTTTGGTAAGCCAGTTAGCAAGGTGACTCTAGCCAGATGGCTAAAGGACTGTATTTAATTTATCTATGATAAGAATAAAATTGCTTTGCCTAGGCCCATGAAAGCCCATTTTACAAGATCAGTAGCCACTTCAGCAGTTTTCCAATCTAGAGCTTCAGTGAATGATATATGTACAGCAGCTACTTGGTTTTCTCCCCATACAGTGGATATAAAAAGTTTACACACCCCTGTTAAAATGCCAGGTTTTTGTGATATAAAACATGCGACCACAATAAATCATTTCAAAACTTTTCCCACCTTTAATGTGACCTATAACCTGTACAATTCAATTGAAAATCAAACAAATCTGTTAGGGGAAAAATATAAAAATAAAAAAATGTACAATAAGCTGGTTGCAGAAGTGTGCACACCCTTAAACTAATACTTTGTTGTGTGTGCACACCCTTAAACTAATACTTTGTTGAAGCACCTTTTGATTTAATTATAGCATTCGGTCTTCTTGGGTAGGAGTCTATCAGTGTAGCACATCTTGACTTGGCAATATTTGTCCACTCTTCCTTGCAAAAGCAATCAAAATTGTCTGATTGCGAGGGCCTCTCTTGTGCACAGCCTTTTTCAGGTCACCTTACAGATTTTCTATTGGATTTAGGTCTGGGCTCTGGCTGGGCCATTCCAAAACTTTAATTTTCTTCTGGTGAAGCCATTCTTTTGTTGATTTGGATGTATGCTTGGCGTCATTGTCGTGTTAAAAGGTGAAATTCCTCTTCATCTTCATCTTTCTAGCAGACGCCTGAAGGTTTTGGGCCAAAAGTGACTGGCATTTGGAACTGTTCATAATTCCCTCCACCTTGACTAAAGCCCCAGTTCCAGCTGAAAAAAATCAACCCCAAAGCATGATATTGCCACCACCATGCTTCACCGTGGGGATGGTGTTCTTTTGGTGATGCAAAGTGTTGTTTTTGCACCAAACGTACAATGTGAAGTTGTTAAATCTCACTGTTTATTCTCACTGATGGGTTCGGAGCCGATCCTCGGCTCCGACACGGCCGATAGCAAAGCTCAAGGTTTGCCAGTAGCTCGAAACCAAGCCCCTTATCCCACAATGCACTTCTGGAATTACTTCAGATCTAGTTTGCCGCGGCAAGGGAGATCTCAGTTATCCAGCTAGCTCGGACCATTTATGGGAAAAATAACAGCAAGTTTATAAAAAAACTTTTACTTTTTGTTACTAAAATAGTTGTTTGTTAATATCAGGTTGTTTATTAATATAATCTATAGTTTATGTAGTTTTAAACAGTTTAAATAGTTAGTGCCCTGTTGGCTTCTTGGTTTCTGTGGGCCTTTAGCCCTATTTACTCTTATTAGTCTTTCTAATAGTCAGGGTTCTTCTCTGTGGGCCTCTCAGCCCTATATTTGTAATCTGTAATCATATTGTTATAGTTAGTGCCCGGTTTGGGCTTAGTAGTTTGTGGATCTTTATAAGTGAGTAAGGGCTTTTCTAGTTTACTCTTTTCAGTTTACTGTTTGTTACTAACTATGTTGGATGAAAAGGAGAAATCCCATCCAAAATTGGGATTCAAAAAATGCCCAGATTGTGGGCAGAAAATGTTCATCACCGACGGACACATTCAATGTGTCTGCTGTCTGGGGGCTAAACACCTCCAGGACACTTGCAGCATTTGCTATTCCTTTTCTTTAAGAGTCCTCTTGGAGAGAAGGAGGAAGCTAATAGACAGGGGATTGCTACAGCAATCCTTTTCTGAGGTTTTGAGTAGCCATGAGGGTACTAGCTTGTCCTCCAAATCCTCAAAATCCAGATCTTCAGACAAAGTGACAAAAAAGGCAAAAATTTCAGAAGGAGGGTCATCGGTTCCACAGACCTCGGAACTGAGTGCACCTTTGATTCAGAGCCAGCTCTCAGTTTTGGAGCCGGTCTCTGAAGTTCCTTCTTCCCCTCTGCTCCAGTCAGCACCTTTGGTGCATTCAGCTAAGTCCTCAGTCAGCCTTTCAGATTTGGACATCGATTGGCTAGTGCAGAAGCTTTTACAGGCACCAGGACTTGCCAAATTAGTGTCGGCCCCTACCAGCTCGTCAGTGCCGAAGACCATGGAACTGGATTTGTCTACTCCTCCTCTGAGCCGTACTGGACTCTCAGAGCCAAAGGAAACTGAACCAATGGTTGTCGAACCCTTGGAGCTGATACCTGCACCAGTGTTATTGGCTCCATCTACTCGGATGTCCTTGGCGCCGACCGAGGACTCTAGGAGCCGACACTTTCTCGTCGGGTGCAGGGAAGATAGTCGAACCAATTTGTCAGTGCCGACTCTTCCTCTTGGGGCTTTGGCTCGGATGAGCTCGGCTCCTACCTCGGGCTCAGAGCCCAGGGTTTCAGTGTGGGAGGATCAGACAGTACTCTCGGGTCCGTCCACTCCTTCTCGTTGGAGCCATGGTGCCTTCGATGCTACGAGGAGAGTTTTGTCTCCAAAGACAATGTCAGCATTGGTTCAGCCTTCCCTCTCCCCTCAAGCTCCTGTGTCTGCTTCTTCATCTACCAGTTCTTCTAAGTGTAGAGACCGCGATCCTCAAACACCCCCACAGGGCATCCCCTACTCTTCTGAGACCTCCCCAGATCCCCCCACTGAGGAGGTGCCCAGGAAGAGATGGTGCAAGAGGAGGCACTTAGACTCCCCACAGGAGTCTTTGACATCTGACATGGACTTAGATGAGTCAGAAGGGTCCCTTCAATCCCCTTCTGAGTATATCTCCTTTGCAGAGATACTAGAGATCCTTAGTCAGAGGGGCGATTGGCAGTCCAAGACCCCTACTGAGGATGAATCCATGCTCTTGAAGGCTTTTGGGTCGCAACTTTCCACTTCTTGGGTGTCTCCACATTACAACGAGCTCATGGAACTGATTTCTCGTAAGGTGTGGGAGTCACCGGTGGCCATGGAACCTGTTCCTCGTAAGCCCAATAAATTCATGTCTGCCCCAGTGGACAAGCCATTTTTGACAAAGGGAGTGCCTGTTGATGCGATGGTGGTAGCTGCAGCCACCTAAAAGGAAGTATCTGAGACATCCACCTCTATCCATCCCCCTAACAGAGATTCTAGGGTCATGGATAGATATGGAAGCGCATGTTTAGTTCAGCGACTTTTTCTCTATGATCACTGAACTACTACCCACTTTACGAGACTACAGAGAGATCTCCTGAAAGAGCTAGGAGATACTCTCCAGGGTATGGTAGCTACAGGGGTGGCCGACAAAGTAACGCCCAGCTCGCTACCCTAAACTCAGTGGTAAACTCGTCCATGTGTCTTATATCCTATGCAGCTGATGGTTCGAGTAGAGCCACTAGTTCGGGCATTGCTCTTCGAAGACAAGCCTGGATGCATCTCTGTTCCTTTGCGGAACCCTTTAAGTCTTCCTTTATTAATACCCCATTCGATGGCTCATCACTGTTTGGGTCCAAAGTAAAGGAAACTTTAACCAGGTGTGAGCAGAAACGCAAGACTTTATCTGCTGTTGGAGTCCGTTTTTTGATCCCTACTTGGCCCTACCCCAAGTGCCCTAGGGGAGGGAAAATGTGGTTCCGAAAAGCACAGGGAGCCTTTCAGGACACACGTGGAGAAACCCCCTCTAGAGGCAGAGGAGGGGGGGGGTTATAATGGAAGACGCCACCCCCGCGGCAGAGGGGGTCTGCAGCAACAGGGTGACAGGGGTCAGTTCTCCGGTCAACCCTACCAGCGCCCCTGAAAGGGGGCCCGACTGTTCGGCTCTGGAGGCAGTGTGGGGTCGCTTGTCTTTTTACCCAGAAGTCTGGCTAAACATAACATCAGATACTTGGGTACAAAGCATAATTTCCAGAAGATATTTCATACCGTTCTCTTCCCCTCCCATTCCTGTAAAGAGAATCCCAGGTGTTCCACCCAATCTCAGGGAACAAGCAATCATAGAGGTCCACAGAGTGCTAGAAAAAAAAGAGTCATCCAACAAAGTCCCAGCAGACCAAGTTGGATTCGGAACTTACTCAAGATTCTTTTTGGTACCAAAGAAATCAGGGGACTGGAGACCTATCTTGGACCTCAGCAGACTCAACCAGTTCGTAAAGAAAGAGAAGTTCCAAATGATCACGCTTCAATCTATTCTTCCCTTCCTAGGGATAGGCGATTAGATGTGCTCCATAGATCTCAAGGACGGGTACTATCACATAAAGATGAACAGACGCTCCAGAGATCATCTGTGCTTCTGGCTGGGAGTCAATCATTACCAGTTTCGAGCCCTGCCCTTTGGTCTCACTACAGCCCCCAGAGTGTTCACCAAATGCATGGCAGTAGTCACGGCTCACCTGAGACATCTAGGATTCTGGGTGTTTCCATATCTAGACAATTGGCTCCTCACCGCTGCCACCAGGCATCAATTGACTCAGGAAACACAATACACTCTGACACTCTGCCATCAATTAGGCATTACAGTCAACTTCGAAAAGTCTGCCTTATCGCCATCGCAGCATACCGTTTTTATAGGAGCAGAGTTAGATACCTCAACTACCACTCTACGTCTCCCTGTCGAAAGAGTCTCTCTTCCCTGCCAAAACATCAGCTCACTGGTGTCAAAGAACAAAGCTACAGCAGCAGAGGTATTGAAGGTGCTAGGTTTGATGGCGGCAGCATTCCTGGCTATACCACTCACAAGGATGCATATGCGCATTCTTCAATGGCTCCTCTTCGCTCACTGGTCTTACCAGAAACTACAGATGCACCACGTGATTCTCATCATGGATACTTGCAGGAGAGACCTTCGGTGGTGGTTGACATCTCTTCATGTCACAATCGGAAGACCCTTTGTTCTCCCCCCCCAGTAGCCACTGTGACCACGGATGCTTCCCTGATAGGGTGGGGGGGGGGGCATTTTCAGGGAAAGACTGCCCAAGGCACATGGACAGATCAAGAATCACATCTGCACATCAATGTTCTAGAGTTGAGAGCGGTGCTTCTGGCGTTGCAGTACTTTCAGGACTCTCTCCCTCTAGGAACTATTGCAGTTCAGACGGACAACATGTCAGTAGTCTGGTACTTGAACAAGCAAGGCGGAACCAAGTCTTACCTCCTTTGTCAAGAAGCCCTCAGGGTCTGGCAATGGGCTGTGTCAGCCCAGTGTTTCTGTTAGCAATGCACATCCCGGGGAAATACAGTGTGATAGCGGACAAGCTAAGCAGGGCGATATTGCTCCCTCACGAGTGGTCTCGCAAACAACAGGTTGCGGAGTTGATTTTCTGCAAATGGGGCCAGCCTTGCTGTGACCTTTTTGCCAGCCACATCAATTCAAAATGCAGAAGCTACTTTACCCTAATACCACCTCCCGGTCATCCCCTGAGAGATGCACGTTTACACGATTGGCCCACGGGTCTCATTTATGCATTTCCACCCTTCCCATTAATACCCAGATTTTTACAGAAAGCAAAATCGCCGAAGGACTGTTATACTCATAGCCCCCTACTGGCCTCAACAGATTTGGTTTCCGTTTCTCCACCATAATCTGTTGGAAGATCCATGGATCCTGGACCCAGTTCCGGACCTTCTGACGCACCCGTCAGGGGACCTTCATCCTTCACTGCAGTCCCTAAAACTGACTGCTTGGCTAATCCACTTCCCCTAATTGCCAGGTTTCATCCAATTTCAGAAGATACAAGACAAATTCTCTTGACTTCTCACAAGCCATCTACCAGGAAATTATATGGCAGTAAATGGAAAAGGTTCTCAGTTTGGGCCAACATGCAGAACACTGACCCTTTCCGAGCTCCGCTATCTTCTATTTTAGAATTTTTGACAAAAATGTTTAAGGATGGGGCAGCAGCTGCTACAGTTCGAGTTCAGTTAGCTGCCATCTCAAATTTTCACCTTGGGTTTGGTGGCTCAAATGTTATGGGCCATAAATTGTCTAAGACTTTTCTTAACAGCGTTCTTCATATGAGACCTCCGATCAATATTCCCTATTCTTCCTGGAATTTAAATCTTATGCTGTCTCAAATTATTCTTCCTCCTTTTGAACCAGCATCTTCTTGTGATCTCAAATTTTTATCCTGGAAAACAATATTTCTTGTGGCCATTACTTCTGCCCGCAGAGTGTCAGAATTACAAGCATTATCTATCAGACCACCCTACATGATTTTCCATGCTGATAGAGTATCCCTTGGAACAAACCCCTCATTTTTACCTAAAGTCTGCTCTGCGTCAGATATCAATCAGGTCATTGAGCTGCCAGTCTTTTTTCCCAACCACTCTAGCAAATTGGTGTTCACAGACAGCTCAGATTTTATCTTGACAGAACTAAGGATATTAGAAAATCAGACCAACTTTTGTATCCTTCTCAGAAGCAAGAAAAGGCAATCCAGTGGCTAAAACCACCTTATCTAAATGGTTATCCAATTGTATATCCTTTGTTTATGAAAATGCGAGCATGCCAGTAACACACAAACCTAAGGCTCATTCTACCAGAGCCGTCTCTACGTCTTCTGCTTTTCAAGCTAAATTGCCCCTTGACAATATTTGGCTGCAGCCACTTGGTCTAAGCCTCATACCTTTATCATGCATTACAAAGTAGATAAGGCTTCAAGGGACAGGTCTTTCTTTGGTTATATGGTACTGAAGAACATACTCCCATGAGCCACCCAGGGTTGAGGATGCTAGGGACGCTACCCATCAGTGAGAATAAACGGCGAGATTTAACAACTTCACATAAAGAAGTTATGTACTTACCATAACGTTCCATGTGAGTTGTTTATCGCGCCTTTATTCTCACGTCCATCCCTCCTTCCCCCTCCTGGCTGACTGTTGACTTAGAGGCTAGTACCATCCTGGTTATTCAATATTTCTTCTTCCCCTTCGGGAAGTTTTCTTGGTAGAAATAAATAAAAGGGTATATATTTTATATATATATATATATATATATATATATATATATATATATATATATATATATATATATACTGTTACTCGCAGCAAACAAGATCAGAGGTAATTCCAGCAGTGCATTTTGGGATAAGGGGCTTGGTCTCGAGCTACTGGCAAACCTTGAGCTTTGCTATCGGCCGTGTCGGAGCCGAGGATTGGCTCCGAACCCATTAGTGAGAGTAAAGGCGAGATAAACAACTCACATGGAACATTATGGAAAGTACATAACTTCTTTTTTTGGAGTTCTGGCCTAAAAGTTCAACCTTGGTCTCATCAGACCATAACACATTTTCACACATGCTTTTGGGAGCCTTGATGTATTGTTTTGCAAATTTTAGACGGGCCTGGATGGTTTTCTATGTAAGAAAAAGCTTCCATCTTGCAACCCTACCCCATAGTCCAGATAAATGGAGAATACGAGAGAATGTAGTTACATGTAGTACACAACCAGTACTTGCCAGAAATTCCTGCAGCTCCTTCAGTGCTGCTGTAGGTCTCTTGGCAGCCTCCCAGACCAGTTTTCATCATGTCTTTTCATTAATTTTGGAGGGACGTCCAGTTCTTTGCAATGTCACTTTTGTCCCATATTTTCTCCACTTTTTGATGACTGTCTTCACTGTGTTCCATGGTATATCCAGTGCTGTGGATATTTTTTTGTACCCTTCTCCTGACTGATACCTTTCAACAGTGAGATCCCTTCTGATGCTTTGTAAGCTCTGTGTGAACCATGGCTTTTGCTGTAGCAGGCAACTGAGTAAATGTCAGGAAAATCCTATTAGGACAGCTGAACTTTATTTGGGCTTAATCAAAGTCTCTTTATTTGATGGCAGGTGTGTACCCAAGAAGACTGAATGTTGTAATTAAATCAAAAGGTGGTTCAACAAAGTATGTTTAAGGGTGTGCACATACCACAAAGTATTAGTTTAAGGGTGTGCACACTTATACAACCAGCATATTCTACGCTTTTTTTTATATATTTTTCCCCTAACAGATTTGTTTGTTTTTCAATTGAATTGTACAGGTTATAGGTCACATTAAAGGTGGAAAAAGTTTTGAAATGATTTATTGTGGTCTCATTTGTTTATATCACAAAAACCTGGCATTTTAACAGGTGTGTGTAAACTTTTTATATCCACTGTACCTTTATTACTCATTACAAGTTGGACTTGGTCTCTAGGGGAAGAGCATCCTTTAGTTCAATGGTGCTCAGGAATATCCTTCTGTGAGTCCTCCCAAGATCTAAGGTAGCTGGGGACTCTGTCCCATATGTCAAGGGTAAAATGAAGATTAACAACATCAGATAAAGAAGTTATGTACTTACCATAATGTTCCATCTGTGTTGTCCATCTTCATTTATCCTTGACTCCTCTCCCTCCATCCCCTAGCATTTGAAGATTTTTTTGGTGAAACGGAGTATATACCTTCAAATTATTGTGATCTTTAAAGCATAGCAGATATGGTTTCCCTTCAGGCCTCCTTATCTGTTATCTATACATTCTCTGCAAACTTGATCTGAGGTAGTTGGGAGAGAGGGATTGTGAGTAGAGGTGAAGCTTGAGAGTTTTTGGCTGGTGTGAGCTGTAGTACCAGCCGAGTCGGTTCCAATATCAGACTCGAATGCCATATGTCAAGGATAAATGAAGATGGACAACACAGATGGAACATTATGGTAAGTACATAACTTCTTTTTAGTATATCCTGCCAATATAGGTTCATGGGTAAGTACTAGGCTACCTGTCCATCTGGGCCATTTTAAGCCTAGCCAGTTTTCCTTTTGTTGCTTGAATTAACCTATCCCATTTGATGTTAGATCAGCCTTACACATCCCATGGTCAATAATTATGTACTGCCCCTAGTGATAATAACTGGGGGTCATACCATAGGTAGTTTGTAGGGACCCATGCATGGAATAAAACATTTAGGAGCTGTTACTAGCCATGAGTAGTACAGGGAGCAGTCCTGGGGTAAAATTTTTATTACCCAACCATAGATCCAAGTTGTTCTTGAATATTGACAGGGATAACCTTTGTTTTATGCAGATGGGGAGTCTGTTCCAGAGTGGTGATATGCTTTGAGAGATATACCTGTCCCCCAAACTGTTCTGTTGATGTTACATAAGAGATTTGCATCCCTGGACCTTGGTGATGACATTTGACTTGCTGTTGTGCAGTGGATCCATCAGTATTTGGTCGGAGGATGCCTTGTATGCCAGACATAAGTCACCTCTTAGCAGTCTGTAGGATACTGAGTATAGTGATAGGCTTTAAGTTGATCCTTGGAGGACATATTGCTTAGGCCTTGTATCATTTTACAAAAGTAGCTCTGTGGGCATTCCAGTTTTAGTGTGTGTCTGGACAGATGCATGCCAAAGGGCACATTTTACTCAATGACTGGCTTAATGAGGGCTGAGTAAAGGGGTGCAATGACATCTCTAGAGCTAAACACAGTCCCTTTATTTATAAGTTGCACAATTTATAAGGATTTTCTTATGACCGTGGGCATATGTTGGTTGGAAGTTAGGTCAATGTCAGCATAAATTCCCAAATCCTGAACATCTGGGCCAACTCTTAGGACATTTTATCAATGTATTTTTTTTTCCCTGGAGTATATGAATTCCCAAAGATATGGTAATGTATTTTTTTGGATTTAGTTGCAGACCATGATTTTTTGCACCAGTTATTTGTTTGAGACAAACTTTCCTGTAGGATAGTTAAGTAATTTGGGGATTGTTTGAGTGCTCTGAGCTTGCAGTCATGTGAAAAATTAGTCAGCCAGAGTCCTTTGGTATTGGCTTTAACTTCAGAAAAGTTGATGCCACACAGGAGAGGCCCCAGCACTGTACCCTGGGTGACTCCATTGGTGCCTGGAGGTAGCTTCCCCTGTTTTGATCATCTGGATCCTATCTGTATGCCAGCTGGCAATACAGCAGGTGACATAAGGGTTTATTCCCAGTTTATTTAGCTTTTCTACTATGCCTGACTTGGGGGATTTTTGTAAGGCTTTGGCCAGCTTGAGGCATGTAGTGTTTATTGTTTTACCTTCATACATTACTTTGGTGACCTTTTCAAAAATGTCCACCACATTGAATAAGCATGACCTGCCCTTGATGAATCCAGACTGAGCAAGGTCCAGTGTTTGGAGGTTCCCTATGTCCTTATTGATTAGTTGCACAATAAATCTTTCCATGGCTTTGCATATGAGGCTAGTGAGACTTTTGGGTCTATAATTGTCTGGTTCTATGAAAGTTCCTCCTTTATGCAGGTGAATGACTATAACTGTTCTCCATTTTCTTGGTACAAAACCTGTATGGAGGCTGAGATTGAAAAGAGGTGTTATGGTAGGGGTGCTAAATCATTCTTCATGCTATTTAAGATTCCTCCAGAGATATTGTCCGGATCCAATGATGCAGTATTTTTAGCTTTCGACAGTGCTTTTAGGACTTGGTCTTGTAAGATGTCTGGAGGTGAGTCAGTTTTAGGTATGTCTTAGGAGAAAGCTGGAGGGGAGAGAGGGGTAAAGCTTGAGCTGAATTTATTAGGCAGTAGGTTTGCTATAGCTTCAACCTCAGAGTGGATAACATTGTTCACAATTAGCTCAGTGCATTGCTGCATTGTGCTTCTGAGACTGAAAACATGACTAAAAATGCCTTGTGAACTTTGCCTAGGTTGGCTATTTTAGCCTTAAGCTTGTGTTTGGTGGATTTTATTAAATTACTGAGTTGTTTATTTCATTGACAATGGCTCTATAATTTTTGGAATAAGTCTTCTTACTTTCGGTCAAACTTCTCTTCCTTTTATTGTAAAGCTTGTTGATATTATGGTTTCACCATGAGGGGGGGTTGTTTCTGGAGTTTGTTTTGAGTTTGTTCCTACAGCGTACAGCTGCATCTATATAGCTGTTTTCATGCTGGTTACAATGTGGTGGTATATGTTTCTGCATATTCATTGGAATTAATTGAGTTTGATGGGGATTTGAAGCTTGCCAAGGTATCACTTGGATGTGGGTAGTTTGTCTTAAAGAAATTTCTTAAGTTACCTTTTGTGGAAGGGATCTCTGTTTTCAATTTTATTTTGAAGGAAACAGCTTTATGGTCAGATCTAATAAGTGATGAAGATATGCAAAGGAATGGTACAAGACAATGCCCCATATTAGTTAGGACAAGATCCAAGATGTTGTTCCCTCTAGTGGGTACTCTGACTAAATATATAGCCAAGGCAATCATAATATTATTTGAAGTACCTAGACTACCCTTGCCTTAAACATGAGGCCTACTTTTTTGACTTTCGCTTACAACTGGTTACTGTTTTGTATTAATTACCCCTCTTTCTATTCCAGTACTATACTCTTCCAGTGAGGCATATTTACTTAGTAATGGATGCAAGTGTTCAACCATCACTTGACCCCCATTATCCCCTATCTCCACTAGGTTTTCACATTGCCAAGTAGTTTGCCTTACTAGGCTAAGTGTAAGCATTATAAATTTAGATACCTGAGTTGATTCCTACATTTTCTGTTTACCTACTCTATGATCCTGGTCAGAACAGTAATTGTCTTAATCTAGTCATCTTCAGAGGGGGCAGAAATAATGTAAAGGTTGGCTGTGTAAAGAGCACACCTTGCATAAATTGATTGTAACCAGGCCATACCAACAGGTATCAATTCATTGTATTAGAAAAGGGGACTCATTGCACATTGTCATGGACAGTGCTCCCTGGTCCAAAGCCTTGTCCTAAAATATTATTAATATTGACCAGATGGCCTAAATACACATTGTATAATGTGCAAGAGTTCTGTGGCTCACTTAATAGAAAATAATGCTAGCATTTCTTAATATAATTCAACATTCTTCCCTTTTTGTCTATATTTGTAACACCATTTACATTCCAGGATAATATGGATAGTTTAACTGTTAAGATAAAAATGCTGGTGTTCCCACCTATTACACATGACAGTTGTTTTGAATATGTATTTCCAACTTTTGTGTTACATACAGACTGATGTTTGGCAGACTGATCTTTTATACAACTGTTTCTTCTCTCTCCACTTGAACCTGTGTCATATTTCAAGACATTTTTATTTTAATGAAAACCCTAAAAAACACTAAGAACATTTTCAGAACAGTCTCATCCACTATTAACTGGAGCAACCACACAAAACCATGTACAACTTCAAAAATTCAGTTGACTGGTTACAAATAAATAGCAAGTACAAGAATGCTGAGTCCATGAACCCCTAAGATGAAAAATCACCAACAAAAACAAACCAGCAAAAAAATTGGCTGAAAAGATACACACCAACAAAAAAGTTGGGTAAAAAACCTTCGTTTACTACTTCTTGTTAAACGCTTTCACCCACATAGAAGTGGGCTTCATCAGAACATCTCAATACAAATGTATTACAGTTTAAATACTGCTTTTGGTGCCAAAGAAGCACACTAAGAAATGTGGTAGCTGCAATCAATGTCAGGTGATAAATGAAGAAGGGACTATTTTGAATAATGTCAACAGAACCAGGATTAGATTCAAACAAGGCAACTGTAATTCCAAATTTGTTATATATTTGGCAAGATGTTTGATATGTCCAGGATACTATATAGGGAAAACTGAAAGAAGTTTTAAAAAACGTATTTACTATCACCTGTACAGTATCAAGAGAAAGGATGCAAATAATGCCCTGTATAGACATATAGAGAAGTGTGGGGACAAGCACAGTTTTAAATTTGCCATTTTTGAAAATATTGCTTTAGACCCCAGAGGTGGCAACATTAAAGCCACCTTGGGTTACAAAGAAATTTGGTGGCAATTATACACTGATGCTTCGACCCTACCGGGGCTTAATGATTATACATCTATTACACCTTTGTTAACTATGAAGTAATTCATGTAAACATATGGTTTCAAATTATTACATTTAGTTACAATATTGCCAATGATATAAAAAGATGTTTCAAGGACAGTTGATGTATAGTTATTTTTGTTGTACAGTTATACATTTGAAAGTTATTCTAGTAAGATTTTCATTTTATTTCATTTTTTTATTTTTATTTGTAAATCAAGTATTTTTGGAGTAAATGGTGAATTTGAATGAAGATCTGGGTTCAATACAGTGAAACAGTTAGTAGTTATTAAAGCGTAGTTTTAGGATATATCTGAAGTATATATTTTTAAATGTATTTTTGAAATGTGTTTGAGCACATTTTAATGCTTTGAGTGGATGTGCATTTGGAATATAATAATATGTTTTTATATGTATTTTTTGAATGTATTTTTTTGTATGTAATTTTGGTGCACATGTCACTTTAAAACATTTTATCTTGGATTTTGGTGCCAAAAGCAGTATTTAAACTGTGATAGATTTGTATTGAGATGTTCTGATGAAGCCCACTTCTATGTGGGTGAAAGCACTCAACAAGAAGTATTAAATGAAGATTTTTTAGCCAACTTTTTTGTTGGTGTGTATCTTTTCAGCCAGTTTTTTTTGCTGGTTCGTTTTTGTTGGTGATTTTTCATCTCAGGGGTTCGTGGGCTTAGCGTTCTTGCACTTGCTATTTATTTGTAACAACTTCAAAAATTGAAGTTTAACTGTACAGATAGGAATAATTGCCCCAAATCAACAGCTAAGCCCACAGGCATTACCTAACCTAAAATTAATGTTACCCCTCTCAGATGTGAAAAACAGCTTATATGTTTCAAAATGCATCAACTTTTGTCCCTAAGAAAAAAGTGCACTGACTATCTTTAAATAAAATTAAATTGCACACTGTTCTATTAAATGCAGTACAGTATTAAGGCTGTTAAGGATGCTGATTTCTCACTACCCTTAATTTCAGACTTTACTTTTCACTGAACTGCTTACCATTGAACCTTTACATTGTGCATTCTGTCATCAAAGAATGCTGAGTACTCTCAAGATTAATTGCTTGCACCTGCAAAAATATTGTCTCCATGTAAATGTAGTTAATTAATTTAATTAAATTTAATTTAGAACAGAATATGCCACTGATTTCAGCTGTAAACGTCTTGACTCCCACTCATGTATTTGCGTATAGAAAAAATACAAGCTAATATCATTGCAGTTGTTAGTCATTTTGTCTTATTTTCTAGCCTACTTACTAAAAACACTTGTTTATAGCTTAATTCAAAAGTATTAATGTAGACATTCACCCTTGTAAAAATAGGATAAAGTATCATAATTCTACTTATATTATAATCATTGCACCTTTGTACCCCACCCAACAGCCCAAGATCATAACGTGTTAACATTAAACTTACTTTTGTCAAGCCTGTGTTCTCTTGTTATACTGTAAAGCATTTACTTCTTAAAAATAAAAAAAAATAATATACTCATTTACGTTAATAATTTTAATGCATACAACAGTCAATGAAAAGACTCACTCCACATTTAAAATACCCTGGCTACACACTACACAAAACTGCTTTACTATATATAACATGCAGTTTATGTCATGAAATGTTTTATACAAATACTAATAAAGATCAATTGTTTTACTAGCAGTTGCTTTTTCCCTTTTAGTGTCTTTCTAAACATTTATGAAATAAAGTGGGGTATATGCTTTACAGGCCCCCACAAGTTTAACAAAGTCAACAAATGTCCAGTCTTTCACAGCCACTTTTTCTTGCAAAGCCATATTTCACAAATGTGATTGATGCTTTATCTTCCTCAATTTATGAATTTTCAGTTTTGCTAATATTCTTCATGATTACGTCCATTTTCCATCACCAGGCTCTGGTTCAAGTACAAGGTACTCCTGATTCTTCTAATCAACTCCTGCATTTTTTTTGTCTCTTGAGCATTTCCCTTTGGATCATTGGAAAAGGTTTCACTGACAAAGTTTCTCTATGAGCTTTATTGTCAGAGAAATGAGAAGCAGAGTCCCCTTCTATTTGCTGGCTCTCTTTTTGTTGGATAAACTTTTTTTTTATTTCCTCCATAGTCTGCTCTACATCTAAAAATGTCTTTGATCCTCCATGAAAAAATATTCTGAAGACAGATGGATTCAGTGTCTTGAATCTCGCAGCTGCATCTCAACATTCCCTGATTGCTGGTATATATTTGTTTTTCTTCTACCTGGTTTATAGTGAATGATCATTTTCCACCAACACTCTCTTGCCTCCAATTTTTAATACTTTTCCCTTCTGGAACAGTTTTGTCAGGATCAACTCTTTTTGTTGGTATGATTGCATCTTTACTAATACTGGTCGTGTCTGCTTTCTCATGGCCAGGCTTGGGACATAAACTTGATGTGCCCTTTCAATTAACAAATCTTGCTGTGGAATACTACTCTAGTTGCTGATTTGTGCTTCCAGTTTTCTTGTATAGCAGAAAATCTCAGGTTTTCTGTCTGTGCTCTATCTTCTAACTCTACCATTTTTTTAAACAGCTCTTCTTGAGAAGTCTCATACACAGCCAGTCTTTTCTTCATTTCAGTCTTTGATTTTTGCAATTTTTATCAATGCATATGAATTGCTAGTTAAAGCTTTTCCCCAACATTTTCTTACTTGAGTTAATATACACCTTCAGTGTTGCATTTATTTTAATCACCTCTGTGTACATAGATTTATTTTTTCCTCTAAATTACTGGAAGCCATCTCTTATACCAGAGCTGTAACTTGAACTGCTTTAAGCTGAACAGCTATATGATTCTTCCCAGACAAATGTTTTATGTCTGCCTTTTCTGGTTGATTTTCTTTCAGGTTCTCTAAATTTCTTCTTTGTTGGCATGCAGTTAATATACTTACTAGGCTGTAGCTCAGTTTTACTCAAGCTGAAAATATCATTGGCTTTTATTTCTCAGATTCTTTTTTTATACTGGGAGAGCTGAAATTAAGCTGTTGATCAGTATGCAGCCATCTTGGAAGTCCAATCTCATCTTAACCTTGTCAGATTCATATTCCATAACCAACCTAAAGGGTATAGTGTCCTCTTAAACAGCCCTCATAGTCTTGAATATATACTATAATTTCACTGCTTTTCACCAAATTCCTTTAAAAATCTTCATCTGGCATACAGGCAAAACATGTCTGACATTTTGCTTAAAGAGAATATAATGTTGAAAAAAGTAAACCATGTTTCACAATACTCCCTTCTTTTTAACTCGGCCTTCAATAAAATTGTTACCTTCAACCCATACATATTCTTTTTGTGTGAGGTCTGTGCTTAATTTTGTAGTCAGCAATAACTAAATACTATTTTTCAAAATAAATAATTTAGACTATACATTCCAAGTTAATTTTCATCCTTTCTAGCCTCCACCCAGGAAAACCATTGGATATATCTCTCATATTTAATAATGTCCAATTTATATTTTATTGACTTGCCTATTCACTGTCGTACCGATCAAGCCTGTCAGTTGATCTCATGATTCTGCATCTGTCCAGAAGCCAAATCCACCATTAAGAATAACAAAAAGGGGAAATGCTTTTTCATAACATATGCCACATATGTATGGTTAAACTGTCAAGACTGGTATAGCTTTTCATCCATTCAACTCTGAAGCTAATATTGCATGAATGGATTAAGCTAGTACCTAGTTTAAGTTTGCAAATTGAAAAATCAATAAAACTAAGATAGTTTCCACATCCATTCAATGTCTACTCTCAATCACTTTGACCAAACTCTCATCATTTGTACCACTCCCATAAAATACAGCAAGACATTTTCAAGTACTGTATTAACTGGACTACTCTGTAACATACTTTTATTCCCATTCTGTTACTTAATTACTGATTCAAACCCAGATGCATTAGAAATGCATAAAATAATCGACAAAAGTTCCACACAAAATTCAATTTTATTGTTCTGAAGAAGTTCTGTAATAAACGGGACAAAAGCGCTTAACTTATTCTGGCTCCAGTGTGTGTTTTTTGTTTTTAAAGCTCCACACACTTTCCTAATGATAAACTAGGAAGAGTGTAGCATCTTTTAACTGAGAAGTATAATTTTTCTTCAAAAGATACATAACATGATTATCATTCTGTGCTTGCAATTTCAGTGGTAATTGTGCATTGATGAACTAAAACTTTTTAACTATTTTTCACTGGCATTGCTTCCTCCAGTAGGAAAAAAGGCAGAGAGAGAGAGAGAGAGAGAGAGAGAGAGAGAGAGAGCATGGAATCAGTATGAAAAATAACTTTTCATTGTCTTTTATCTTGACAGCTGGCATTGTCATACTTTAAAGCTTTACTGTCATCAAAAAGATACATAAAGGATCTTCCCTTATAACTAAATTGACATGAATGCTCATTAATATAGTCACACATAATGATGTGATGCTACACATTTGCAAAGACAGCTTTATTTGCCTACTCCCATCTGTTAGATATGTTCTTATATGTCCCACCTGTATCAAGAAGAAGTTATTGCCCATTGACATCTGTTAGGAATAGGGCACATATCTATGAAACTTCAAGTGTACAGTTTGATGAAAATTTTGCAGAAATAGCCCATTACCCAATCCACGCATCATTGAATGGAAATACTCATTTATTCTGAAGTTCCTCCATTCAGATCTTCTTAGGGCATAAAAATAATTTTTCTCAAGTGTGCAGTTTAATGAATATTCCCAGAAACAGCCCATTACCAGATACTTAGATCACCACATCGAGATATACTTTCAATATAACAAGCCTCTTCTTATAACTTCTTAAATAATAATAATAAATCTGACGTTGTTAATCTTCATTCATTCCTTATTGATGGGTTATCGGTTCTGTCCTCGGAACTGAACCGGCCAAATATCAAGCTCACGTCAGCCAAAAACTCTTGAGCCAAGGTCCTACCCAGAATGCTCTGCTCCCTGTTACCTCAGATCTCATTTGCCACTTTGCTGTACAGCCGTGTCAAGCCACTCTCTTCAGCTGTTCAATTTTTGAAAGTTTAATATATCGTTTCTACTTTAAAGTTTTTCAAACAGTTTCTGGTATTATTCTCCTACCCTGTCGTATCCTTAAGACTCTCTCCTTTAGTCTATTTCTCTATATTACCCTTTTCTTACCTTTGAGATAATTCTTCATTACCATTGTTGGTAATCCTTCTTCCTTCTCTCTTCTTACCCTTTTGGGTAGCCTTTCCTCTTCTTTTTGGTACTGTTCTTCTCCACCACATCATTATGTCAGATAAGAAAAGTAGTGTTGATTTTAAGCAGTGTAAGGATTGTGGCCATAAGTTACCACTTTCTGATGACCATGACTTATGTGTCTATTGTTTGAATGTCTCCCACCTTACTGTGGATCCCTCATGTGGGATTTGCAGATATTTTTCGACCAGGACTCTTAACAAAAGAAAGAACAAATTAATCTTGAAAGGTCTTCTCAAATCTCCTTTCTGTGAGGCTATTTTTGGGTTGGAGGGCTCACCCCCTCCTGCTAAACCCCATAAGAGGCATTCTTCCTCTTCCTCATCGAGGTCGCTCACTTCATCTCCCTCTGGAGATCGTAGGGAGTCCACTCATAAGAAAGTGAAAATGACTACTACTTCAGCGCTGCCACCTGTGACCCTGTTGGCTCCAGGCTTGGCGCTGCCCCAGTTGATTCTTGCTCCAGCCATGTCCTCCTTATCATTACCAGCACTGTAGTTCCTGGTTCAGACAATTACATCTTCGACAGTTCCATCGCAGCCCTTACTGGCACTGTCCATGCAGGTACAGTCCTCTTCAACACCATTGGTACAATCCCCTTCGGCCCCGAGTATGACGTTACTGTCCTCTACGGTGCAGACACTTTCAGCACAGACATGTTCTTCAGTGCAGTCGGCACCGTCATTGTTACCAGTGCAGACACTTTCATCAACGGCACTGCACCCATCGGTACAGACACTTGCTTTTACGGTGCAGACACCTTCACCTTCTATGGCGCTGACGTTGTCAGCACAGACTACTTCCACACCATTCTGTTCGGTGCAGACATCCTCGGTTCTGGGCTCTGCACCTCTCGAACTAGCAAGGACCAAGTATGCTCCTTCCTTGGAGCCATTCATTGGTAGCCAATATAGTCTTTTTCTAGAAAGGCCAGAATCGCCCTCAGGTTTCTCTATGAGGTCAACCAGGAGCCTCTCTGAGCAAGATGTGTTGCGACTTGTTGACCAGTTGCTTGTGGCCAGAGGTCTCCCTCAGCTGTAGAAATTCATGTTTCCTCCTTTAGGTGAACATATATCTCCTCAAACTCCAACATACACTCCTCCTTTGACTTCCACCCAAGTATTGAAGCCCATTACTCCGACAGCAGCTTCACTTCCTCTGACACCAATAGTGGATCTCACTTTGGAACCAGAGTTGTCCTTGTGGCCCTCAGTGTGCTGGGCATCGAGCTCTTCTCAGACCAGTGGCTGTGCTGTGGGGGAGGGCATTCTTGGTTCCACGCCAATTTTTTCTATGACACCCTCCAGGAATCCTCCCTCTCTTATGCTTCACAGTCCTCTTGAGTCTCCTGGTCTGGGGGTCGGCTTGTCGGGGCGGGGTGTGACCTCAGTTCCAAGGTTGTCATGCTCAGTTCCGGGCTCCCATCCCTCCTTGGGCAGGCCAGCATTCCAGGCCATGAAGAGGGTGCTTGCTCCGCTGGCAAACCCCACATGTCAGAGTCCCCCCCCCTCTGTGCCACAACTCTCACAAGCCACAACTGCTGGACACTCGGTACAAGGGCCTCAGGTTTCTCCTCCTCATGAGACCCCCTCTTCACAGTCTTCCCCAGAACCTCCCACTGAGGAAGTACCCCACAAAGCATCGTGCAAGAGGAAGCACATGGACTCCACTGAGGAGTCGTTGACTGAAGATACGGACTTTGATGACTGGGAAGGATACCCACGGTCACCCTCTGATGAGGTGTCCTTTAGTGACATCTTCGAGATCCTTAGACAGAGAGGTGACTGGAAATCCTCTAATCCTTCCTCTGAGGAATCTGTATTCCTGCAGGCATTTCTTGCCTAGCCCCCTAGCTCCTGGCTTACCCCGCTGGCTGAAGAGCTCATCCAGGTCATCGACCAGCATTCATGGAAGGCTCCTGACACCCTGGAAGCAATACCGCTGAGGCCTCATAAAATCTTATCCCCCCGCTGAGCATCCCCATTGGTCACAAGGTCTTCCAGTAGATGCCATGGTGGTGGCAGCTGCAACTAAGAAGGATTTGGCAGAAGAGAACCAAACTGTCCATCAGCCAACAAGGAGTCCCGGGCGACTGACAGACTAGGGAAGTGTGTGCTTGCTTCATTGACCTTCGTCGTAAGGTCTTTGAGCTATTTGGCACACTTTACAAGGCTCCAGAGGGATCTTGTCAACCAATTCTCTGAAACCTTGGCAAGAGCTGTTTCTGACGAGGTCCTTGACAACGTAGCTTCTCAGATAGCCACCCTAGAGTCCATTTCCAATTCTTCCATGTATCTTATTTCTCATGAAATGGAAGGAGCAGCTAGAGCAGCAGGTGCAGGTATAGTCACCAGACGCCATGCCTGGTTGCACCTTTACAACTTTCCAGACTGCTTTAAGGCTTCCTTCATGAACGTCCCCATCGAGACCGCTTCTTTGTTTGGCCCTAAAGTGAAAGATACGCTGGCAAGGTGCGAACAAGATGGCAAGACCCTGTCTGCCATTGGTGTCAGACACTCCACTCCTTAACGATTCTACTCCAGAAATCAGAGGAGCAGGAAGATGTGGCACAGGAAATCACAGGGCTGTTTCTGTGATGCACATGCTGAGTTCTCCCCTAGAGGCAGAGGAGGAAAATGCAATGGAAGAGTCCCCTTTCAGGGCAGAGGAGGTCTGCGAAACCAGGGTTCCAGAGATTCTTTCTCTGGACAACCCTATCAGCACTCCTTAAGCGTTGCCTGACTGCTCACCTCTAGAAGCGGTCGGGGGTCATTTTTCCTTGTACCTCACTGCCTGGTGAAATATAACCACCAACTCTTGGGTATAACGGATAATATCCAGAGGCTATTGCATCCCCTTCCATCTTTGTCCAGCCTCATCCAGAGTATTAACCAATGTTCCATCCAGTCAAAGGGAAGCAGCAGCACATGAAATTCAAAAGCTGCTACAAAAAAGAGTCATCCAGATGGTCCCCTTAGACCAGATAGGATCCGGTTTTTACTCAAGGTTCTTTTTAGTGCCAAAAAAGACAGGGGACTGGAGACCAATTCTGGATCTCAGCACACTGAACAAATTTCTAAAAAAACGAGAAATTCCAGATGTTCATGGTTCAGTCTATCCTTCCTCTCCTTGAAGAAGTTGATTGGATGTGCTCTATAGATCTTCAAGATGCGTATTAATACATAAAAATGGACAAATGCTCAAGAAGATACCTCCGCTTCCACATAGGAGCCAGTCACTACCAGTTTTGAGCTCTGCCCTTCAATATCTCTACAGACCCCAGAGTGTTCACCAAATGCATGGCAGTAGTTATCGCTCATGTGCGACTTCAAGGTTTCCAGGCATTTCCATATCTAGATGACTGGCTCCTCACCGCCCCCACCAAGCGTCTACTGGAAGAAGCCCTGCACTACACTCTCTTCACAGCACAATGCCTGGGAATCACTATAAACTGGGAAAAATCCAACACGACCCCAGCTCAGTCTTTGGAATTCATAGGGGTACTGTTGGACACAAGAAATTGCACAGCATCTCTTCTGGATCACAGGCTTCAAAGAATAAGGCAACAGGTTCAACCGCTGCTATGTCACCACAAATCTCCCGCTCGATCTATACTCCAACTCATGGGGTCAATGGCAGTCTCTATCACCATTGTTCCTCTAGCCGTATTCCACATGAGGCTCCTTCAGTGGTTACTTCTCACTCAGTGGTACCCACTACAACATCCTTTGTCTTTTCAGATAAGTGTAACTCAGAGATGCAAACAAGATTTATTCTGGTGGACATCTTGAAATCCCCAACAATGGTCTTGCCCCTTCAGCCCCCATCAGGCGAAAGCCACGATGACCACGGACACCTCCCTGATGAGGTGGGGGGTGCTATGTCAGGGGAAAATCGGTCCAAGGCACCTGGTCAGAGACAGAGGCTTTTTTGCATATCATTGTCCTGGAACTGAGGGCGGTGCTACTAGCGTTGCAAGCATTTCATTCCATCCTTCTGTCAGGGACTATTGCAATCCAGTCAGACAACATGTCAGTGGTCTGGTACATCAACAAGCAAGGGGGCACCAGATCTTACCTATTATGCCAAGAGGCCTTGAGAATATGGCAATGGGGGATAGCTTCCAACCACTTTCTAATTGCAACACACATTCCTGGGAGCACCAACGTGATAGCGGTAGTGGACAAATTGAACTGATGCATTCTACAACCTCATGAGTGGTCACTCAACCCTATGATAGTGGCAAGAATCTTCAACCACTGGGGCCAGCCTTGCTGCAACCTATTCACCTCCCCAACCAACTACAAGTGCAGCAACTATTTTGCCCTGATCCCCCCTAGGGGACAGTCACCAAGAGATGGCCTAGTCCACGTTTGGCCCTTGGGTCTACTTTATGCTTATCCTCCTCTTCCCTTCATCTCCCAATTTCTGAAGAAGGCATGACAGTTGAAAAGCAAAGTGATCCTCATTGCTCCATATTGGCCTTGACAAGTCTGTTTCCCCTTCCTCTGGCCTCACCTGCTAGATCAACAGTGGATCCTCAATCCATCCCCAGCGTTGATCTCCCATCTGCAGGGTCTGACTCACCCCAATCTAACAACCCTGAAACTGACAGCTTGGTTTCTCCACTTCCAATGATTGCTAGGCTGGAAAACCTTTTGTCCCCTGTGTGCAATATTCCTATTGCATCTCATAAATCGTCCACCAGACTAATCTATCTCAATAAATGGAAAAGGTTTTCTCTATGGGCAGCGAATAAACAATTAGACCCCTTGTCAGCCTCAGTTTCGATGGTTTTGGATTACTTATCACATCTTTTCCACTCTGGGGTGTCTGCCTGTACTATTCGTGTGCATTTAGCTGCCATTTCAAATTTCCACATTGGTTTGCAGGATTCTTCGCTTATGTCACATAGACTCTGTAAAACTTTCTTGAAGGGGGTTCTTCACTTAAAACCTCCCTTTAGAGAACCAGTACAACGTTGGGATTTGGCCTTGGTTCTGCAAGCTCTAACATCCCCCCCTTTGAACCTGCCTCTTCATGTGATATAAAATATCTCTTTCTGATTGCATTCACATCTGCCAGATGCCTGTCAGAACTTCAAGCCTTATGCATCAAACCTCCCTATCTTACCTTCCATAAGGATAGGGTATCACTGAGAACTAATTCTTCCTTTTTATCAAAAGTGGTGTCAGAGAGGACTATCAACCAATCTATTGACCTTCCAGTAGTCTTTCCTAACCACTCTAACAAGGGAGAGTATTGCTTGCACTCCTTGGATGTTCATAGGCAAATACGATTTTATCTGGACAGAACAAAATCTACCCGTAAATCAGACCAATTATTTCTGGCTTTTCTGGACCAAGACAAGGTCATCCTGTCTCAAAAGTTACATTGGCTTCATGGTTGAGAAATTGTATTACCTTCATTTACAACAAAAACAATGTCACCTTGCCTCACAGAGTGAAAGCACATTCTACAAGGTCTATGGCAACTTCAGCAGCTTTCCATGCTAAGGCTTCCCTCAATGATATTTGATCAGCTGCGACTTGGGCCAAACCTCATACCTTTATTCTTCATTACAAATTGGATTTGGCCTCCAGTGGTAGAGCTTCTTTTGGCTCCATGGTGCTCAGGAATGTCCTTCCATGATACCCAGGGATACAAGTAGCTGGGGACTCTGCCCCATCAGTAAGGAATTAACGAAGATTAACATCAGATAAAGAAGTTATGTCTTACCATAACATTCCATCTGTGTTGCTGATCTTTGTTCATTCATTTCTTCCCACCCTCCGTCCCCCTCCGGAGGTTCCTGGTTGATCTCATATACTCCTTTATTGTAGGTCTGTTATGACCAGAGGTAGCCTCTACTTTTGTCTATCAACTTGCAAACTCAATCTGAGGTAACAGGGAGCAGAGCATTCTGGGTAGGACCTTGGCTCGAGAGTTTTTGGCTGACACGAGCTTGATATTTGGCTAGCTCAGTTCCGAGGACAGAACCAATAACCCATCAGTAATGAATGAATGAAGATCAACAACACAGATGGAACGTTATGGTAAGAAAAAACTTCTTTTTTCTATACTCATCATGCAGGGGAAAAAAATATTTTAATTTTTAACAATGCCACCCCTTATGGCTTTGTCTTTATAAATTACACAAATAAAGAATTTACCTCTTTTACTTTAATAATACATTTTATTTTTGCTAATAAGTATATACAGTTCTGTGACCAGAAGGAATTTTATCTTCTGGGTCCTGCAAAACAGTATAAAATGACTAGAACCATCCTAGCTTATTAATTTAACACTAAAACTAATGAAGTGGTGTAAAGATTAAGGTTTATTCCTTATTTATGAAATCATTCCAGATGTGTGACTGAGTACATGACTGTAATATGAAAATTAACACCGACTGTGTCCTGTTGAGAGAGACAGAAAGAACTGAGTTTTTGGTCACATACAAGGAAGGATCTTTTACAAACATATATTTAAAAATACATTAAAGACTGTTTTAAGAGTAGAAGCAGCAAAGAAAATAAGCAAGATTTTTAAAGTAAGACGGTGCAGTTTTATTTAATAGTGTACAAAAACACAAATTTCAATAGTGTGTATTCAAGAATGAAATTTGAAATTGAAATGGTCAAAGAATGCTGGCAGAAGAAAAACAACTGAAGCAACTAACTTTTTTTTTTTTTAATAGATTTAGGACCTACGAATCAATGCATACAATTTCTACAAAGAAAGTTCAACCTACTAGTGGTTCAGATAGCTGGACAAACTCTTTGATGCTGGAAGACCAGAAGGCTTTAATGCTATATCTATAATATGCACCATTATGAATGCTATTAAAGCAGCCTGTAGGTTAATATAATCCTGAAGTACTAGTCTGTGGATAGCGTTAAAATTAGATGTAATCTGTTTGAAATGATGATAGTTAAGGTGTATACTAAAGAATCCATAACACTTGAAGGAGGGAAAAAAATGAGACATCTCCCGTAATGCCTGGCCAAATGTTTTTCTCACCAACCATATATGCACTTTGGGGTCAAAATAAAAAATGTTCATATCAGGTCAGTGCAATTGTCTGGCTATCAAATAAAATAAATAACTGGTTCTACAACAGGTGATTTCCAGTTCCACAGGTTTGGCCCAGTGAAAGCAGTAATCTCTAAATATCCACTCAAGGAAATAATTATGTGAACTTTTTAAAAGTATTACCTTAGGGGTAGTGACAAATATAACAATTATGTACAGCCCTTCATACAATCAGATATGGCCATTTAAGCAGAACTATATGCTTAAAGAATAAATTACTTCTTTGCTTATTTTACAATGAAATATCAGACAGGAAGCAAGTTATTTTCACATTTCTATACAGTATGAACATTAGCTCACTCTGCAAATCTAAGCCATCTACAGTTAATTGCCTTAAATTCTGAAATGACTTGTCAGTTACTTAGCTTCAGTCATTTAAAGTACTAATACAGTACTCATTACAAAGTCCTTTTCATCAACGTAAATATTCTTTAGAGGTCAGAACCTTGCCACCCCCTTGAGATTAAGACTGCTGTCATATGATATCCCGAGTGCATGAATCTCAGAACTGAAACTGGCGCAAAGGAGATGAGTGCCACCACAGCTAATGAAGACAGAGGTCCTGCACCATCCAGGAACAAAGTTTTTAAACATTCTGCAGTATCCTGAAGGAAGACAGTAATGAATGTTACAAGTGCCCTCTGAAACAATACTCAGTTTTTGCACATAGATTTAAATACAGACATTGGCCAAATATTGTGAGCCTGTAGAATAAAAAGATAATTGTTAAGAAATAATTTACTGAAAGAGCTGAAAGGAGGTTTATCACATATTGCTAACACAGGGCAAGGTAACACAGAGGATGCTGACATTTTCTTTCTAAAGTATGCAGAGTCTGATTATGAATGAAGTAAAATCTGTCCTTATAGAAAGTATAGAAAGGTGGTGTGAACTGTTACTGTAACGAGTGATTGGAAATGCATTAAAAAATAAGTTCACAGTTCTACAACCATCTGATACTGTACTGAACACATCTGATATTGTTAATCCTCATTCATTCCTTACGTATGGGTATCGGTTCCGAGCTGGCCATTTTCCAAGCTCACGTCAGCTTCAAACTCTCGAGCTAAACTCTTACCCACAATTCCCCTCTCCCTGTTACCTCAGATTTCATTTGCCGCGTTGCCATCCGGTCGTGTCAAGCTACTTCTCTTGAGCTAAGTACAGTCAATTGTTGTTTAATTGCTTTACAACTTACTTTTCTGTCAGAAAAGTTAATATTTTATTGTCTCTTGCCCTATCACATCTAACGTTCATAATTTCAGGTTTTCTTCTCTGTCCTTTACTTACCCTTTTTACCACAAGGTCATTTCTCCTTACCATCGTTGGTAATCCCTTTCCTTTCTTTTTCATACCTTCGGGTACTCTCTTGTACCATTGTTGGTACTTTTCTTTTTGTTAATATGGCAGATAAAAAAGGGTAGTCCAGGGTTTAAGCGGTGTTCTGATTGTGGACACAAACTGCCTACTTCTGATGCACACTCTTTGTGTATTTATTGTTTGGGAGCTTCCCATTTATCTGTTGAGCCACCTTGTACTATATGTGAAAACTTTTCTAATAGAACTTTGTTAGAAAGGAAAAATAAGCTGATACTGAAGGGACTTCTAAAATCTCTCTTTTCAGAGGCTATTTCTGGGTCAGAGGTCTCAACCCCTCCTAAAGCCCATAAGAAAATGCATGTTTCTACTAAGGCTAAATCCTTGCCTTCGTCCGTGGCTGGGGACTCTCAACAACCAAAATCTAAAACGGCTGAAATTTCAGCTCCAGAGCTCTGTCAGTCAGCCCCAGTGCTTTCGGTGCCCAGACCTTCGGCACCAAAGCCTTCAGCTCCATTAGAGATTTTGGCTTCATCCTCTCCTGCAGCTTCTACGTATCGGCACCGAGGGGCTCCTCAGTTCAGACCTTTACCACTGTATCAGCACCGACCATTCAGTCGGCGCAGACCTTGACCACGTCGGCTCCAAGATCTTCCTCGGAACCGAGGCCTTTATTACTGACTCCAGTTTTGTCGGTTCCAGTTCTGGCATCGACAACCACTTCGGCACCGATCCCTGTGTCAGTGTAAACAATGACATCAGCACCGATGACTCCCTCAGTGCACACTACAGTAGTTCAGTCTTTCTCGGCACCGTTGTCTTCGGTGCGATCAGATGAGATGGGCACCGAGTCTGCCTCTTTTGTGGACAGGCCTGTTTCTCTCTCAGTCTCGGTGAGGTCCACTAGAAATCTTTCTGAACATGATGTGTTGTGTCTTATGGACCAGGCATTTTTGGCCAGAGGTATTCCACCCCCTAGGAACTATCTTTCCTTGGGAGGTGATCACCCATCTCCAAAGACACCTTCTTATTCTCCTCCTTCATTGCCTTTGAAGTCCATGGATATAGTACAGTCTTCCCCTTCTGTGGTTCCCTTTATGGATCTCACTAAGGAACCACAGTTGTCTTCATGGCAGGAAAGTTTTGCTATGACCCAGGATATCAGCTGTGATATGCATAGCTTGCTGCTCCACAGCCATCCAGGGACTCTGAGTCGGCAGGCTGAGCTACTTAGGGGAGGAGTGCCCCCTGTCCTCGACATACACTCCTCTCTGGGTGGACCAGCCTTCCAACTGATGGAGAAGGCTTTCACTCCTGCTGGCGATACTGGACTGTCTATACCTCCGCCCTCCTCTGGTACACTGGTTTCACAAAATCGCACCTAGCGGACACCGGGTGCAAGGGTCTCAGGACATATTCCCTCAGAAATCCCCTTTTCTGTTGTCTTCCCCAGCTTCTCCCGCTGAGGAGGTCCACCAGAAAAGTTCATGTAAGAGGAAGCACATGGACTCCACGGAGGAGTCTCACACCAAAGACATAGATTTTGATGAGGGGGAAGGATCCCCTCGGTCACCCTCTGAGGTATCCTGTGGCGATATCCTGTAAATCCTGAAACAGAGAGGTGACTGGCAGCCCTCTAATCTGACCCCTGAGGAATCTGTGTTCCCGGAGGCTTTTTGCGCCCGGCCCCCCATCTCCTGGGTTACTCCACCTGCTGATGAACTTGTCAAGTTCATCGTGCCGCATGCTTGGAAGGCCCCTGATACTGTTGAAGCTATTTCCTGGAGGCCTAATAAGATCTTGTCCCCTCCTGCTTCAGATCCCCATTGGTCCAAGGGTCTTCTTGTAGATGCTTTGGTGGTGGTGGTGGCCACAACAAAAAAGAATCTGGCAGAAGAAGAAAGCCAGACTGTCCATCCCCCTAACAGAGTGTCTCGGGCCATGGACAAAATAGGGAAGTGCACTTTTGCTTCAGCGACCTTTGCTATCAGGTCCCTGAATTATATGGCACATTTTACCAGGCTTCAAAGGGATCTGGTCTCTGAGCTCTCTGAAACCTTGGCTGTTGCAGTGTCTGATGAGGTCCATGACAAAGTGGCCTCTCAGCTAGCCACCATTGAGTCTATATCTAACTCCTCTATGCGATTGATATCTCACACATTAGAAGGAGCAGCTAGAGCGGCAGGTTCAGCTGCGGTCTTGAGACGACACACCTGGATGTGCTTGTGCAACTTCGCAGAACCTTTTAAGTCTTCCTTTCTTAATGCGCCCATTGAGCCCTCCTCATTGTTTGGGCCCAAAGTTAAAAGCACACTGGCCAGATGTGAACAAGACGGTAAGACCCTTTCTGCTGTAGGTGACCGTTATTCTTCCCCTCAAAGTGCTTACTCTAGAAACCAAAAGAGTGGGAAGATATGGTTCAAGAAATCTCAGGGTGCTTTTCGTGACACAGAGGCTGAGTTTTCCCCCAGAGGCAGAGGGGGAAACTCAGAGGGAAGATGCTCCTTTCGGGGCAGAGGGGGACCTCGTAATCAGGGTTCCAGAGATTCTTTCCCTGGTCAATCCTACCAGCGCTCCTGAAGAGCGGCCCAACTCCTTTCCTCTGGAGGTGGTTGGGGGATGTTTCTCCTTGTACCCTTCTGCCTGGCTAACCATCACCACCGATTCTTGGGCACAAAGGATCATAACCAGAGGTTGTCATATCCCCTTCAATCTTTGTCCCGTCCCGTCAAAAAATCTTCCCGATGTTCCACCCAGTCAAAGGGAAGAAACAGCACTACAGATAGAAAAGCTGCTAAGAAAAAGAGTCATCCAAATAGTCCCTCCACCCCAGATAGGATCCGGATTCTACTCAAGACTATTTTTGGTGCCAAAGAAAACGGGGACTGGAGACCAATTTTGGACCTCGGTGTATTGAACAAGTTTGTGAGAGTACAAAAATTCCGGATGGTCACTATACAGTCTATCCTTCCCCTTTTGGAAAAAGATGATTGGATGTGCTTTACAGATCTTCAAGATGCATATTACCACATAAAGGTGGACAGGCCATCAAGAAGATTTCTGCGCTTCCGTGCGGGAGCCAGTCACTACAAGTTCAGAGTACTGCCCTTCAAACTCTCTACAGCCCCCAGAGTATTCACAAAGTGCATGGCAGTTGTCACAGCTCACTTGCGACTTCAAGGATTCCAGGTGTTTCCGTACCTAGATGACTGGCTCATTTCCGTCTCCACCAGACATCTACTGGAAAAAGCCCTGGCCTACTCTCTCCTCGCTGCTCAAAGGCTAGGCATAAGCATAAACTGGCAGAAATCCAATCTCACCCCATCTTAGTTGACAGAATTCATAGGGGTTATCTTGGACACAAAAAACTGCAGAGCAGCTATTCCAGAGCGCAGAATTTTAAGAATAAAGCAACAACTAATTCCAATCCTTTCAAAGGAAAAATCCATATCTCACTCGGTTCTACAGCTGTTGGGTTCCATGGCAGCCTCCATCACCATTGTTCTCCTGGCCAGGTTTCATGTGAGGCTTCTACAATGGCTACTGCTCACTCAATGGTATCCTTTTCAGCATCCTCTTTCAGCCATGATTCAAGTAAGCCACAGGTGCAAACAGGATATAAATTGGTGGATGACTCACAATCTCTCTCAATGGTCTCACCCCCCTCCCCAGCAACCCAAGGTCACAGTGACCACGGACGCCTCCCTGATGGGGTGGGGGGGCTATGTCAGGGACAGACAGTCCAAGGCACTTGGTCCCAACCAGAGGCCCATCTGCATATAAATGTTCTAGAGCTGAGGGCGGTGCTTCTGGAATTGCAAGCATTCCATCCCCTGCTGCCGTCTGGGACAATTGCGATTCAGTCAGACAACACGGCTGTGGTCTGGTACATCAACAAGCAAGGTGGAACCAAATCTTACCCCCTTTGTCGAGAGGCCATGAGGATATGGCAATGGGCGATGGCTACCAACTGTTTTCTTCTAGCAACGCACATTCCCGGTAGTTCCAACGTGATAACAGACAGACTCAGCAGGTGAATTCTACAACCTCACGAGTGGTCCCTGAATCCCTTGATAGTGGTGGAGATCTTCCACTGCTGGGGCCATCCTTGCTGTGACCTCTTTGCATCCCTGGCCAACTACAAATGCAGCAACTACTTTGCCCTGATTTCCCCCCTCCGGGACAGTCACCCAGGGATGCTCTAGTCCACGATTGGCCCTCGGGTCTTCTCTACACATTTCTGCCCTTTCCTCTCATTCCCCAGTTTCTGAAGAAAGCCCGGCGGTTTAAGAGCAAGGTAATCCTCATAGCACCATATTGGCCACGACAGATTTGGTTCCCATTCCTTTGGCCTCACCTACTACATCGACCATGGATCCTCCATCCAATCCCAGAGTTGATCTCACACCCACAGAACCTGATTCATCCCAACCTGAACAGCGTGAAGCTAACGGCTTGGCTACTCCAATTCCCTTGATTGCCAGGCAGAATGATCTGTCTTTACCAGTACATGATATTGCTTCTCATAAGTCCTTCATTAGAATTACTTATCTGAGCAAGTGGAAAAGTTTTACCTGTTGGCTGAAAGATAAACAAGTAGACCCCTTTTCAGCACCAGTGTCGATAATACTTGACTATCTGGCCAACCTGTTTCAATCAGGTCTATCATCTACCATTAGAGTTCATTTGGCTGCAATTTCTGATTTTCAAGAGAGTGTCCAAGATTCCTCTCTTATGTCCCATAAATTGTGCAAGAGCTTCATAAAAGGTGTGAATCATGTGAAGCCACCTTTTGGAGAACCTGTTCAACCATGGGATTTATCATTAGTTCTGCAAACTCTGACAATGGCACCTTTTGAACCAGCCTCTTCTTGCGACCTCAAGTATTTGTCATAGAAAACCTTGTTTTTGGTCGCTATTACTTCTGCCAGACGTATTTCTGAACTTCAAGCTTTATATATCAAGAGTCCATACTTGATTTTTCATAGAGATAGAGTTTCTCTGAGAACTAATCCGGCATTTCTGCCTAAAGTGATCTCTGCAATGTCCATTAATCAAGCCATTGAATTGCCAGTTTTCTTTCCCAACCATTCAAACAGAGGAGAGTATTGCCTACATACCCTTGATATTCACAGGCAAGTCTGTTTTTACCTAAACAGGACTAAACCATTTCTTAAATCTGACCAGTTATTTTTGGCCTTTTCTGGACCTAGATTAGGATCAGCTGTTACTAAGGTCACATTAGCTAAATGGTTGAAGGACTGTGTGACCTTTATTTACACACAACGTAACATTTTGTTGCCTACTACCATGAAAGCTCATTCAACAATGTCGGTGGCAACTTCTGCTGCCTTCCATTCCAGAGCTTCTTTACATTACATCTGTGCAGCTGCAACTTGGGCTACGCCTCATACTTTCATCAATCATTACAAATTGGATTTGGCCTCCAGGGGAAGAGCATCTTTCGGTTCTATGGTGCTCAGGAATGTCCTTCTATGAGAGCCTCCCAGGAACAGAGGTAGCTGGGGACTCTGTCCCATATGTAAGGAATGAATGAGGATTAACAATATCAGATAAAGAAGTTATGTCTTACCATAACGTTCCATCTGTATTGTTGATCCTCGTTCAGTCATTATGACCCTCCCTCCTTCCCCTCTCCTGTGGTTTCTAGTGGATTTCACCATCCAGTTCTCTTAGGTTATTCGACCTGAGGTAACCTCTACCTTCTTTAACTTGCAGACTCAATCTGAGGTAACAGGGAGAGGGGAATTGTGGGTAAGAGTTTAGCTCGAGAGTTTGAAGCTGACGCAAGCTTGGAAAATGGCCTGCTTGGTTCCGATACCCATACGTAATGACTGAACAAGGATCAACAATACAGATGGAATGTTATGGTAAGACATAACTTCTTTATCTGATATTGTTAATACCATACCATATTATATATGGTATTCATGATATTTATGGTATAAATATGGGATGACCTAAAATAATGCTGGGAGTTGCTGCTGTGAAGATGCCTATAAGTAACAACAGAAAAACATTATATTTCATAACAGCTGAAGGTACTTATCCAAACTTGATAGGTAGATGGCTTGAAATAATTCAGATACACTGGAGAGAAATAAAGCACATACATTTAGAAATTGAGGCTTTAAAATATATATTAAAAATAAAGCTATGTTTAATAAAATAAATTTATATGTTAGAAAGCACCGCCGATGTAATTTATGCTGCAGCAGATAAGGATTTTCAGACTTATTTTACCTTTACATGCAATTTTTGTAATGTAGCAGAAGAAATATACTGACAGTTGAAAGAAAAAATAATATCTCAGAATACACCACTCCTATATTACTTGAGCTGAAACCTAACTGAAATATTAGGTTGTGTGCAGATTGCAAATTAACTATTATCTAAGTATTTGTTTTGGGGACAGTACTCCATAGCTTAGGTGAAAGATCTTTCTATGTAATTTTTGGGATACAGAATTTTTTAAAAATTATATGTGAGTAGAGCTGCCACCTTTTCATTTGTCCAAGGTGGGACATTTTTGTAGAAACGCCAGATTTTGCAGGGCAAAACATACCCACTGCCAGTACAAAGGACAGAACTTCACTTTTTTGCTTAAATAAAAGCTTATTCTTGTAGCATTATAGTTGCTTATTCTGTTTCTTATAACATTTAGGTGTTTCAGATACAAAATAACTGTTTTATGCAACTATTAAAGAAAATATAGGAACATTTTTGTCCTAAAATCTCAGGACATTTGCCATTTGTGATTAATAATGGTGATACATGATCAAAGAAATAGTTGATGGTAAGATCTTTACAAAAATGTGTATTTGCAACATCTGTACCTGGTATGTTTCAGAAAGCAGAAAAGTTTGTATCAAGGTGTGCCACATGTTGCTTTTTATTGAAATGCTGTTCTAGTTAATATTATTCACACAAGAGGAATATTTTCAGTCCTTGAAGGAAGTTTCAGGAAAGTGGTGGATACAGATTTGTACCTTAACAAAACTAATATTTTGCAGAATTACAATACTTGGTACATGTTGTAGATGTATATTATTTAAATCCTGTAGAGGATAAAGTAAAAGACATTGTGGATACTTCTATCATTTTCTAATATCAACTGAACTGAAAAACATATTCGGGTTTACGTAATTATTACAAAAGGAGATTTCCAAATCTGAACACCTTGTTGTAATTTGTTTTGCAAAGATATACAATGGACTTGGGTAAAGATTCAACAAGTAGGAAGGCATTTCAGAAGTGATGCACCATTATAGTCTCTTAGTGTGCTTATTCACTATTCAGCTGATGGAGAGTTGATTCTTTCCTGTGATGCCTTCCCTTATTGCTTAGGAGTTATGCATTCACAAAGAGTGCGTAATGAAAGTCAAAATGTCTTATCTTCTTCAAGACTGCCAAGAAAAAGTAATTGGAACTAGAAAAGGAAGGATGAGTCCTTGTTTTCTTTTAATCCAACTGCTATTTGTATAGCCACGATTTCACCATCTACCCTGACTGCAAAACACTGATCATTTTGTTTAGCTATAAGACAAGAGATCTGTTCAACAACTGGGTCCATCAATACTAGGTATAATACTAGGCAGTGGTAATGAAAACATATGGGTATAATTGACTACAGACTAAGCAAACATTATGCTAATGCTCATATGCTGAGTAAGTTACCCATTCTACAAATTATAGATACCATGGAGAGTGCAACAGTACATTAAACCTGACCATTGAAGATTTAGTTTTGTCACAAGTTCACAAACACTGAATGGTTGTCCCATTATAACTAAACCACAGTGTTTGGAATAATATATCAAGGTTCTAAAATTAAATGTCAGAGATGGGTATGTACTGTAGGGTTTAGAAGCATTAATTTCTTCTTAAGATAATTTTATGCTTCTAAAAATTTTCATCAGGCTCACACTAGAGTATAAAGAATGAAAGGTTTAGTCATATCATATGTATGGTGGCCTGGCATAGCCCAAGATCTGGAAAAGCACTTGTGATGAACATCAAGCAAATGGTAAATAACCATCTTATTTACCTTTGCACAGTAAATAGCCATCTTATTTACCTTTGCACGGTAAATAACCATCTTATTTACATTTGCACAATAAATAACCATCTTATTTGCATTTGCACAGTAAATAACCATCTTATTCACCTTTGCACTTAGGAAAATGGTTTGAATAGCCATACTGTCTTGATTATGCTGGCTCAGTCTGGTGTCACTCAGTCTATTTTCACTAGTGTGGACTCTGCAGCTTGTATGAAGGGGAAGCAGCATTTATGTGATTTGTGCTATTTCATGCTTCATCTACCTTGCTTAACAAACACATAAAATTAAAATAAATAAATCAAATCTGATTTCCTGGCAGGGAGAAAGGGACACACAGGTTTTGATGGAAAGAATGAAAGAAATGGAAGGTAAGAACAAAGAAACAAAACAGTGTAAGAAACTTCTCTGTGTGGAAGATTTTCAGTCCATATATCTCTAGTTAATCACTGTGTATTAATCAGATCCGACAATAGTAGTAGAAGTAGTGAACCTAAACTCATCTTAAGTCAAAACATAATAAAAAATATATAATTTGAAATATTGTACAGAATTGCTAAGTATTTGAAAGTAATCCAAGCAAGGCAGGCAGTCTGTTTCCAGTTGAAAATCCTTTATTAAGTACACAGACAAGCGATCCAAGTAAAACAAAAATAACAGAGTAATAGTTTCCTCACAAGCTTTCTAAATATATATATATATATATATATATATATATATATATATATATATATATATATATATATAATTTTTTATCAGGCAAGAGAGTGGTTTATTGTGCTGTAAAAAAAAGTGTTATTGGTACATATGTTAAATTCACATTCCTTCCCCCATCAGTGTGACATTCGAGCTGGTCCTGCCCTACTTAGTAGCTGCCATAATAATACCCTTATGTACTTTAAATAAAATTTATAATGATGTGGTACCTCTTATTTAACCAGATTATTAAGTAGATTATTAAGTCTGTGATTTTATCCAAGACAATATACTACATGGCTGAAAATATATCAACCTTAATCCATTTGACAATCAAAAAATATATATAAATATATATATACAGTTTGCATGTAAAAATCAATTGCAAAAATCATATTCTATTTTATTACCTATTGTTAACAAAGATCGCTTTCATCAATCTAGACTTCTTCATGTCTGTGTACAAGAACCCTACATGGGTGATCTTGAAGGAGACATCTCGGATATTCTGGAGAAACATGAACTCTTGGCAATTAAATATATATATATATATATATATATATATATATATATATATATATATATACTTTTTATCAGGCAAGGGAGTGGTTTATTGTGCTGTAAAACAAAGTGTTATTGGTACACATGTTAAATTCACATCCCTTCTCCCATCAGTGTGACATTCAAGTTGGTCCTGCCCTACTTAGTAGCTGTCATAATAATATATCCCTTATGTACTTTAAATAAAATTTATAATGATGTGGTACCTCTTATTTAACCAGATGACCCAGTGACACCCCCATCCCAGTAATTATGTATACTAACTCCAAGATCGCACACTTCCGGGGAAAGGAAATATTAAATTAACTGGGATTGTCAGTCTCGCACAACTGTTGGCCATCTATTTAATTGACCAAATGCAGTCAATTAAACAGATGTTGACTTAACTCAGTTTAGGCTAAATGCAAGACTCCCATATATATATATATATATATATGTGTGTGTGTGTGTGTATATATATATAAACAGACACACACACACTTGTAAAATGAATTGGCATCAAGTGATTACCAGTTTGGTTCACTGTCAAAGTCAGTATTCATTTTATGCAGTTCAGGGTTGTGTATGTGTGTGTGTCTAAAAAGGGTGGTGGGGCCAAGCTTTTCCCAGTAAGTAATAGGTGCAAGGCAAAAATCTTGATGAGATGCCAGTCTATTGCAGGGTACACACATTCAAAAATCCACATTTGTGTGCATAAGTAGGAACAACAGTATAATTCAGAATCACCAAACAACCTGCGAGTATGTGTTTTGAAGTGTTTGAAAAAAATGCAGAGAGCATTAGCATCATCAGACAGTCTACCAACATGTCTTTAACATGCCAGGAAGAAATTATAGAAGCAATAAAAAATGTGTGCAAACACGGTGAAAGCATGTAAACTATGCATAGATGGTACTTCAGACAAGAAGTGAACCAGGAGCCCAAGCATAATAAAGTAGCAAAATTAAATGTAGTGCTACACTGACACCTATACTATGTAAAGTAAGACTATTTCTAACAAGGATGAAGGGTCATATACTTTTAACAAATGCACGTATGCAAATAGCAACACAGGATTGCATAAATGGAAATAGAAAACAAATTGGAATCAAGTGATTACCAATTTGGTTCACCATCAAAGTGAGACTGAAGTTGAGCCAATCAAAAATTGGGGTTTGCGACTTAGGAAAATGGTTTGAATAGCCATAGTTTGGACTCTGTCTTGATTATGCTGGTTCAGTCTGGTATCACTCAGTCTATTTTCACTAGTGTGGAATCTGCAGCCTGTAGGAAGGGGAAGCAGCATTTATATGACTTGTGCTATTTCATGCTTCATCTACCTTGCTTAACAAACACATAAATAAAATGAAAATAAATAAATCAGATCTGATTTCCTGGCAGGGAGAAAAGGACACACGGGTTTTGATGGAAAGAATGAAAGAAATGGAAGGTAAGAACAAAGAAACAAAACAGTGTAAGAAACTTCTCTGTATGGAAGATCTTCAGTCCATATATCTCTAGTTAATCACTGTGTATTAATCATATCAGACAACAGTAGTAGAAGTAGCAAACCTAAACTTATCTTAAGTTAAAAAAATAATAAAAAATATATAATTTGAAATATTGTACAGAATTACTAAGTATTCAAAAGTAATCCAAGCAAGGTAGGCAGTCTGTTTCTGGTCGAAAATCCTTTACTAAGTATACAGCCAAGCGATCCAAGTAAAGGGAGTGTTTTTTTGTGCTGTAAAATAAAGTGTTATTAGTACACATGTTAAATTCACATCCCTTACCCATCAGTGTGACATTCGAGTTGATCCTGCCCTACTTAGCAGCTGTCATAATAATATAACTCTTATGTACTTTAAATAAAGTTTATAATGATGTAGTACCTCTCATTTAACCAGATTATTAAGTAGATTATTATTATTAAGACAATATACTACATGACTGGAAATATATCAACCTTAATCCATTTGGCAATCAAAAAATATATATAAATATATACATATACAATTTGCATGTAAAAAATCAATTGCAAAAATCATATTCTATTTTCATAACCTATTGTTAACAAAGATCGCTTTCGTCCTTCTAGACTTCTTCAGATCTGTGTGCAAGAACCCTAAAAACTATCTATAAAAATATTATTGTATAATTAGTATTGTTATTACACATCATTGTGAATAAAGTGGAAAAAAGAGAAAAAGAAAAAGAAAAAATAATAAGAAAAAATGTATGATGATGGAAAACAAAATATACACTTAAATTAAAACTGATTTAACATGGTATTTAAAACCAACTGGTAGAATAAAATAAAATAAAATTAGTCATATAAACAATGTGGCAATTTTTTAAATTCCAGTACACTTCTAACTGAACAGTAGTAGTTTAGTCCAGGCATCCTAAAAGAGTTCAGCTTTAATTGCCACAAGTTCATGTTTCTCCAGAATATTCAGGATGTCTCCTTCAAGATCACCCATGTAGGATTCTTGTACACAGACCTGAAGAAGTCTAGAAGAAGGAAAAAGCAATCTTTGTTAACAAGAGGTTATGAAAATAGAATATGATTTTTACATGCGCACTATATATATATATATATATATATATATATATATATATATATTTTTTTTTTTTTTGATTGTCAAATGGATTAAGGTTGATATATTTTCAACCATGTAATATATTGTCTTGGATAAAATCACAGACTTAATAATCTACTTAATAATCTGGTTAAATAAGAGATACCACATCATTATAAATTTTATTTAAAGTACATAAGGGTTATATTATTATGACAGCTACTAAGCAGGGCAGGACCAGCTCGAATGTCACACTGATGGGGGAAGGGATGTGAATTTAACATGTGTACCAATAACGCTTTGTTTTACAGCACAATAAACCACTCTCTTGCCTGATAAAAAATGTTTTATATATATATATATATATATATATATATATATTTAGAAAGCTTGTGAAGAAGCTATTACCCTGTTATTTTTGTTTTACTTGGATCGCTTGTCTGTGTACTTAATAAAGGATCTTTGGAAATATGGACTTGGATTATTTTTGAATACACTATTTCAAATTATATATTTTTTTTATTATTTTTTTGACTTAAGATGAGTTTAAGTTCGCTACTTCTACTACTGTCTGATCTGATTAATACACAGTGATTAATTAGAGATATATGGACTGAAAATCTTTCACACAGAGAAGTTTCTTACACTGTTTTGTTTTGGGGCCCACTATACTTGTTTAGTGGGTTGTTTGACACTTTGGGGACACCACGGAGATGACTTCTTTTTTAACAAAGAAACAAAACTAACACACTATATTGTTTACGTACACAATTACTCCTCAGATAACCACAGGGTTGTGTCCAGTAGAAATGTTTATGTTGCAAAGCCTGAGATTCACATTTGAGTTGCTTCTATCACATTTAAAAGCAAATATCCAGAAAAAAGGGGTCAGAAGTAGACTTTCAATAGACGTACCCAAATGAGAAATAGGTTATATGTAGGTGCATAACTGTAGTTACTGTCTGAATGATCTCTAGACTAACTGAAAGTTCTTCAGTACCTGTAAACTCTGTATTGTCCACGGGTAATGGTTCAGCTGTCAGAAGCATACAAATTAAATAAGAGCTAGAGTCACAAAGAATGCTCCAATCTGAAACCCAGAAAAGGGACATAATTTTAAACAAGAAGGATGAACATTTATTAGACACATCTGTAATATCTATGAAGGTTTACTAACCCATATCTATACTTTTTTTTAATTTCTCCAAATGTTCAGGGTTTCTAATACTGAGAAAGGAACTGACCCCAATCCTAGGTCAGAATGCAATTAAAATTAATGAAATCAGTATTGTTTCAGTCTTTAATTTTTGCAAAGAGTGCTGTTCTCATCACCTACGGTGTATCAATAAATTGCCTCATTCTGTAGCTCATGTGTTGTAATCTGTATCAGTAACATGTTACTTATGCATGAAAATGATTTTTATTGGCCCTGTTGCTCCTGCTATTGTTGGCTCTATCTGAAAATCTTTATTCCACATTGCTTTTTTTTTTCTGTTTTCATATCCTGGTATTTTATAACTTTATGACTCTCATAAAAACAGACAAGTAGTAGATTGTATATTTGTAGGTAACTGTAAAAGAACACATACTGTACTGTGTTTAGAACAAAATCTCAGCCCTAATGCAACAGAAATTGTAGTCTGCTCAATGCAGATATTGTCAGTTATTGTTTATTAAAGCTTTGTTTTTTTCTAAAATTAATATCTTGTTGCTGTTGCTGCTGCTACTTCTGTGAAGTTTGAATTACTTTTCCGGTTTTCAAATCATTAAAGGTGTTTAATTTTCTATCCAAGATATAAAGAGGAGTACAGCATGAAGCAACATGCCACATTTCTGCATTTAACCTGGGATTTGTGTGATATTTTGAAGACCAAACCCGTGAGTCCCATTATGTTGTAGCCATATTGCAATGCTCCAAAATCACTGTATTATTGTCTCAGATATAAAGAAACCTAAGGGTTAATTATAATTAAGAGGAAGCACTGGGTGTCTTTTTCTGCACAGGGGTGTGGCCACAGGGGAAAAAATAGAATGATTTGGCCTGCATTGTTGGTCTTCACAAAACCATCATTTGCAAAGGTGGCATTTATCCATTGAACTCTTAGCAAAATAACTTGTTTGGATAAAGTTGTGATGTTACCAGAATCATCATGTCATCTATAACCCTGATATAGTGGGTAGGAACAAGAAAAAATGTCTAGGACTTTAGAAGGGAGAGTAAGGAAGAGTAGATATGAGTCAGCGGGGGTGACATCTGTGAAATTGTAGGTATGTATAAAAATGAGAGCAAAGAAAAACAAAGAGAAATTCATCAGGAAAAGTACAGTGAAAGAAGGATAAAACAAGAATGTGAATTGAATAAAGGATTAAATCAAGGAGATATTAAAGAAAGTTGTGGACATTCAAATTCATGGTTGTGAAATTGAGTATTCTGTGGCAATGATAAGAAAAAGGCGATTAAAGTTGCATGGTAAGTATAGGCAGAAGTCAAGAAAGGGCTAACTGGAGAGGTAAGTAAATGAGATGTATAACATGACCTTTACATATATAAGGGGATGCAGACAGATACAGTCATAGACTAGACTACTCAAGATGGTAGGGTCATTTTTCATTCAATCATTTGTTAACTGGTCTGGTGAACTGTCCGTCGTGAATCCTTTTTAGACACAATTCAGCCCACAAGGGCAAAGATTAATACAGTATGAGTATAATTTTTAGATTAGCCAATTAATCAGAATGTTTTTGGAGGTAAAAGGAAAGGGGACTGCATAGTAAAATTCTGCACAGACATGGAGAGATCATACAAAATCTATACACACATTATCTGATGATCAGGAATGAGCCTCAGATCCAGGATATGTAAGAACAGCAGTATTAGCCACTGTAACACCCATGTGATATAGATTCCCATATGATAAACTAAAACATAACTTGCTGACCATAAACTTGACTATTTTAATTCTTAGAAAATAACATCTACTAAACCTATGGATGACAGCATGAAAAAAACATGTTTTGAACACTGCACCATAATGTGGAGGTTTTGTTCTCCACATTCTGTTTATTTAAATATACTAATTGCATGATTTCACAGCTGTGGGAAAAGAAAACTCCCTGCAAGGGTGGGGAGCGATGAACTTCATATTTGTATTATGAGATCACAGCATTATGTACTGTGATCTCAAAATATAACAAAAAATATAAAAACCTTTGTGAACCATTCCATTTGGCAGATCAGGATTAGAGATATTGCATTCGATGAGATCATTTTTGATAACTCGTATATCTACTGTGAGATTCATGGATATGGGGAAGTCTAAGACCTGGTATTGGAATAAATGTGTTTATTTCTGCTTCTGCAAAGAAAAGAGGACTGAATATCAGGAGTGGAGAAGGATGAAGAAGTCAGGTATGGGAAGGGCTAGATAGATGAAGCAGTGACCATTGATGACATGGGTAATAATCTCAATGTGCTGGGGAATGAAGGAATGAAAAAGCATTCAAATACCTACTATCCTTTGAGTGAAGAAGGGCTCTTTTTCATTCCCTCCCACTACTCACCAATCCAGTGTAAATCTAGGTGTGATTTTCTCCCTTCCTCTTCTTAAGCAGAAGATCTTCATAGTTATGTTTTTGCTCTACTTGTTTTAATTGACACATCTGAAGAAAAAAGAAAAAAAATCCCACCATCTTTTTTAGGAATGTTCTAACTAGAACATACCTTTGGAATATAGTGAGTGTGCATTATTGGTAAGCTTTAGTTAGACTATTCTTTACATTTTTGGAATACATCATAACAAGAAAGAAGTGTTTATGAAAATATTTTTAACCTTTCTTTTTAGATGCCTACAGTGTACCTTAGGGTGGCTGCTGCATTTTAAATGATATCATCTTGTGATGTAAGTTTGCTGTATCAGTTTACTGGGCAGCAGGATCCATTGCATGGCTATTTACATGGCTCACTTTCTTTTTAAAGAAAATTGCTTAACTTTTTCATGTAATTTAGAAGAAAACGTTTGTTTTTGCTGCATATACTAAGTTATGCCATCAAATGCTCGGTGTGTGAAATATGACAATTTTAGTAAACTTGCCGAGGAAAACCCACAAATTTTAATTCCCCACTATAATTTAATACTTTATGTATCTTTTTTTCAGCACTTTATTCATGCCTACCTGGATACAGGTAATTTTGTTTTATACAGGGTAACAACAAATAGAATGATGCTGACCCCAAAACCTTTTGAAGTGTTCGGTAACAAAACCATTTTTATTTGTTCCTAAACACTCATTTCTTCCAGCTAGAAGTCTGTCTGAGTCTGTAAAATGTGCATCGCAAATACTTTTATGAGTAATAGGCAAGCAGTAGAAAAATGCTGCACATTAACTGGTTACATGTGACTCTTCCTCCTGTTATAATTATTTTCGGTTATTATTACACCAGCATGTAGGACGATTAAACAGATGGAGAAGGGATATGAGTACGATCCCTTTTGCAGCATCAACAATCTTCTTACACCTTGGAGCTCTGAGTTTCATTATTTACATCCCATCTGGCTTCTAGCTTTGAAATTGGAAATGCAGCAGCTCAAAAATATGAAGTTCATCTGCCCCCACTATCTCTGGGGAAGCTACAATAAAATATTGCAGCTAGTCTGGGTTCAGTTCGTATACCTTTTATATTCTGTATTTCTGGTTTTCTTCCATCTGTGCATTTTAAATATGTAAAAATGCTTCATTTGAAAACAATGCAATTGCTCTTAAATTCATGTAATCAGACTATTCCTTTGCTCGACATTATATTTTAACACATGTGACATTACAGTCTGTTACTGAGCAGAAATCCAAGAAAAATGATGTTGAGGCAGATATGAGCTGCCAGAATAACTGTGCTGGGGAAGCAGAGATGCTATTTCTTTGTAAGAATGTGCAGCATTATTACAAAATGAGTATTAAATATGAGATGCATGTGAAATGCTCCTTAAATCCATAAGGATGTTACATTTTAATGCTTATTAACTATTGGGAATTAACACCATGATTCTATATAGATCACAGGACTGGAATTTCCAAGTAAAAATAAATCAAACAGAAAATAAGATACAAACAAGGTAAACAGTAAATTAAATAACATGATTCTTATGGTAGCATACCAACCTTAAGCAAGTCTATTGATTTAATTATGTCCTATAGCTGAAGGGCACATTGTCCCTGTAAAGCAGAAACAGAAGGGAGTAGCAAAGTCATTTTTTGCCATTATTAATCCAAATCAAATTTTAACATTGAGTTTAAAATCTCCCTCATTTTGTTTATACGTGCTGTCATCTTTTTATTTATCAAGAGTTACTAGAAAAATGCACTAAAACATACATTTTGTGTACTGAAATGAGTAAATTTTTTCTAAGCACCTATTAGAAACAGTATAGATCATAAAGTCCAGATGATCGAAAATGTTCTGTAGTAAAGCTTTACTGATACAAAATTCTGGCCTTCAAATAGTTCATTTTCACTAAATATTTATCAGCTATAGCCCTTTTGACTGTATAGAGTATCCTGTTTTCTTTCTCGATATATATTCAACACACTTCATCATGGTCTTATCCAAATACTGTTTTTATCAACAAATGCAGCTAGCATATTTCCTTCTAGCATATTCCCTTCTTTTTCCAGTGAAGATGCTTACCTTGTAAATATCACTCCAAAAAATCTGAGAAATTACAGACAATATATTCACTAAGCCTCTGTGATTTATCAGAAGGAAGAAAAGGCCTCTTCATTTACTTAAAAATAATACCATTGCCCATGTAACATATCTCTACATTGAGTTCCTATGTTTGTTTTATGCCTCCTCATGCCTTTGCACATTAAGGATCTCTCACTTAGTTCACCTTCATGTCCTTCCATTTTAATACTATGGTACATACACATTTATTTTGTACAGCAGTTCATAGAAGTGATGGACCTCAAACTGAGAATTTTTTAAAGTAACTTATTTGTGCTGATTGAGTAACTGTGTGCTTTGTGCACATATATGGGTCTACTTTCAAATCCCAACTCCCATATGCTCGATTGTTAAAAGCCTGAGAAGAAAATCATGAAACTGCAGAAACCTGAACATCAACTTTTTACTAGGATAAGTAAACACTTGGCCAACATGCCTTTTTCTCCATCATAGTGCGATCCCAGGGTTGGTATATATAGTTGGGGGTGGGGTGGGTTTTACTTACCACAGCGTGAGTTCCATTTACATTTGGGCAAGTGTTTACTTACCCTAGTAAAAAGCTGATGTTCTGGTTTCTGCAGTTATATGATTTTCGTCTCGGGCTTTTAACAGTTGATCATATGGGAGTTGGGATTTGAAAATAGACTCATCCTGAACTGGGTACCACCTCATCATAGTCCAAGATGATACAGTGCGTATGTGTGTGTGTGTGTGTGTGTTTGTGCATGGACTATATATATATATATATATATATATATATATATATATATATATATATATATATATATATATATATATATATATATATATATATATATATACATATATGTGTGTATATATATATATATATATATATATATATATAAATATACATAGATATATATACATATATATATACATATATATATATATATATATATATGGGTCTACTGACTTTAGTCAAGTGATCATCTGTCGACCTCAGAAATATTGACCACGAAAGATCGACAAATTGAACGTTGAAGTATTACCATGCACGCACTGAGAAATAACCTCAGTGCATACAATTTTTAAAACAGCCCCCCCCCCCCAAATAGCATCATTTTTTTGCAGGGGCAAGCCCCAGTGACCCCCCCACCCCAGTAATTATATATACTAACTCCAAGCTTGCACACTTCTGGGGAAAGGTAATATTCCATTAACTGGGGATTGTCAGTCTTGCACAACTGTTGGTCATCTATTTAATTGACCAAATGCCGTCGATTAAACAGATGTCGACTTAACTCAATTTAGGCTAAATGCAAGACACCCATATATATATATATATATATATATATATATATATATATATATACACACACACACACACACACACACACACACACACACACACACACACACACATGCACAAACACACACACACATTTATAAAATTAATTGGAATCAAGTGATTACCAGTTTGGTTCACTGTCAAAGTCAGTATTCATTTTATCCAGTTCAGGGTTGTGTATGTGTGTAAAAAGGGTGGTAGGGCCAAGCATTTCCCAGTAAGTAATAGGTGCAAGGCAAAAATCTTGATGAGATGCCAGTCTATTGCAGGGTACACACATTCATAAATCCACATTTGTGTGAATAAGTAGAAACAACAGTATAATTCAGAATCACCAAATAACCTGTGAGTATGTGTTTTGAAGTGTTTGAAAAAAGCAGAGAACACCCCCCCCCCAAAATAGCATCATTTTTTTGGCAACATGTCTTTAACATGTCAGGAAGAAATTGTAGAAGCAATAAAAAATTTGTGAAAACATGGTGAAAGCATGTAAACTATGCATAGCTGGTACTTAGCCAAGAAGTGAACCAGGAGCCCAAGCATAATGTTGTTGTTGTTGTCTTTCGGCTTTTCCTGGTTAGGGGTCGCCACAGCAGAACTCCAGTCCGCTAATGATTGGCAGTAGATTTTCACGAATGCCAAGGTGCCAGCTCGACGTCCAGCTTTCAATGAAGGCATGTCCTTTTACGCATGTCTTTCAAACGCCCACCCAACCGTGGGGAGGACATGCAGACTCCACACAGAAAGCACTCCCCGCACTCCAGCCGAGAATCGAACGGGAGAACCTCTTGCTGTGAGGCAACAGTGCTACCGCTGCACCACTGTGGAAGTCAGGAGCCCAAGCATAATAAAGTAGCAAAATTAAATGCAGTGCTACACTGACACCTATACTATGTAAAGTAAGACTATTTCTAACAAGAATGAAGGGTCATACACTTTTAACAAATGCAGGTATGCAAATAGCAACACAGGATTGCATAAATGGAAATAGAAAACAAATTGGAATCAAGTGATTACCAGTTTGGTTCACCATCAAAGTGAGATTGAAGTTGAGCCAATCAAAAATTGGGGTTTGCGACTTCTTGAGGGAAGGCTTTGACAAAAAGAAGCAATGCCTCACAAATGCTGTTGAAAATAATGATTTACATCACAGAGGCAACCAGCATAAGTGCAATGCAAATATGCAACTCTGAAAAAGGAAAGGCAACCTTGGTTTTCAAATGAAATTGTATTAAAGGTTAGATGACAGATAACAGCATTAAATACAACAGAATAAAGCTGGAAAAGCAGTCTGAAAAGCAAACACCAAAATATTCCTAATATATTCTAAAAAAGTAGATACAACTTTTTAAATTAGTTGTACAGAAAGATACAAAGGGGATAATAAAGCTAAACAAACTGAACTGGTGGGGGGGGGTGATGGTGGAGAAGGGTGGTGCGAAATTACAGCTTCTCCATTGATGCTTCATGTCATTATTCATGAAAGAGGCAAAATGATGTTTACTAAATTTAGTAACGAGTAAGTACTTACGTTGAGGGGTTTCATTTGAGTCCTTTCACAAACAAATAGTCTTGAAAGGCTGTATCATTCCAGGTGTACATGTCAGGTTTGGCTTTTTGGAGTTCAAACCAGAATTCAGGGAGAAACTGGCAATACCAATAACTAACTTCAGGTGTAAGTGTCAGGTTTGGCTTTTTGGAGTTCGAACGAGAATTCAGGGAGAAATTGGCAACACCAATAACTAACTTCATTAACAAGACTGAAAAAAGGCAGGTACAAATGGCTTCATAGTAACGAGAGTGGGACTAGGACTTCAAACTACTGAAATGCCCGTTTGACCCTAGCTGTGGTGGAAAGTGCGGAATCAGTCAGTGTATCTACAAGTGAGGGAGGAGCAAGGGTCAATGCAAGACGGATTCATGAGAAGAAGTAGGTCATGCCAGAGCAAAATAATCCAGCTCTCTGACTGGGTAAGCTATAGTACTAATTGTCCACATAATTAAGCTGAATGGTTAATGACTGAATCCAGAAGGACAGACAGTTAATCGCCAGATATTGCAAAATATCAAAATTCCCAACTACCAAAATGAAGAAAACTGAATAACATACATATTAGGACTACACAGAACAGATGTATTTTCATATCATGATGAATTTGTCATATATATATATATATATATATATATATATATATATATATATATGGGAACACTACAAAATCTCCAACTTTTGAAATCTCGAATTTCAAAAGCTCAAGACCATGTAGCCGAAATCGCACATTACCGAAAGACCAGAAGCATGAAATTCAAAATCCCGATGGTAAGGGATTTTGAGTTAGCGCTTCTGGTGTTGCGGTTCAGGTAAGTATGTGTGTGTAAGTGTGTTTGTGAGGGGCTTTAGTGTGTGTGTGTGTGTGTGTGTGTGTGTGTGTGAGGGGCTATAATGGGTGGGTGTGAATTTGCCTTGTGTGTATGTCTGTGCGATCTCGGAGTTGGAATATTAAAGTCGGGGGGAGTGGGGGGTGCAGGGGGGGGTGAAGCCCCCCTGCTTATCTTTAGTGTAGGGTGGTTTGTTTGGTTATGGGGGGAGGCTGTGTATATGTTTGTGTCTGTGCTGTATGTATGTAGTACTTTCGCGATTTTGAATTTCGCGCTTTTAAAATGTCGGTAATGTGTGGTTTAGGGATTTTAGTCTCGGTATTGTGGGCTTCAGGATTGTGTAGTTTTGGTATTAAGTAGTGATTCCATATATATATATATATATATATACAAACTGAGAATCATAACAGCTAAGATAACAGAAATTACAATATGAGGACACCAAAATGTCACAGCATATTTGCTTGAATTCAAGTAAAATCATAAAACCGAATAAATGTTAAAAAAAACACATCATTTTGTAATAATCCATGATAGTGTAGGAGTAATGCTGGGTTTACCCACAGCTGGCATGTTTAAGGCAGCTAAAGGTAAACTAACATTACTCTCACACAGGAGAGGATTTTTGCTATTATTCTATATCATTATTAAGAACAGATAGCTTACCTTCTTAAATAATGACAGTGAATCAGACAATTTCTTCACTGAGTTGTCAATTTCTGATGTCTGGTACAGCAGGGATGGATTCCTAATCTACTGCCACTTGTGGAGTGTGTCTATGATGATGTATAAACAGTACATAATGGTAAATGCAGTCTGTGACACTCTTATGGACTCAGGAATGCACATGCATCCTATTTAGGCTTGTTGGCTCCTGTGGTCCTGCATGTGAATTTTAACTGTTTTTAAATATTTTCTGACATCATTTTGTGTGTGTGTGTGTGTGTGTGTGTGTGTGTGTGTGTGTGTGTGTGTGTTTGTGTGTGTGTGTGTGTGTTAATCTTTCAGGATAGTGGAAGTTTGTCTCAATTATTAAATGCTTTTTTTTCTCTGCTTAGTGAAATGGAGAACACAGAGACTCTTGATTTTGTTTTCAGATGACAGGGCCAACTGAACTTACTGCTATGAGTAGTGATGGATCTAAAGGTGTTACACAGTTTGCTTTGACCATTCAGCAAGCACATTTTTAAATGTAAATTTTATTGTATACTAAATAATAATCAACATCAGTTTATAATTGTCAGAATAGCTTATGAAATGACCCTCAGAACTATAGTTAGCTTTTCTGATACCCCATCAGCTCAAAGTTGAGGACTATATAGGTTCCACTTTATAATCTCGAAACACTGAAATCTCGAATTTCAGTATCTTGAGACCATAAAGTTGAACGCTTGAAATCCCGAAACCCCAAAACTGCGAAACACAAAATCGCGAACATAAACACACCATACACCACACAACACATACACCATCCTACCCACACTACAACAAATAAACAAACAAAACACACACAAACATGTAAACACAAATCAACAAACCTACACTATATATAAGCAGGGGGGCAAGCACCCCTGCATCCCCATGTGGGGGGCTGTGCCCCCACACCCCCCTACTTATATATACTAACTCTGAGATCGCACAAACAGAAAAAGAGAGTAAACTCACACCCAGACATTCTACAGTCTCTCTCTCACACACACACACACACACACACACACACACACACACACACACACACACACACACACACACACACACACACACACACACACACATCACACATATACAAACACCACCACATCCAAAACTTAAACACTCATACTTTTAATTGTCTACCATAACCCATACATACAACTTACAGACACACTCACATACGCTCAAACACCTACCCAAAACCCTTACAGAACACTCACTTACCTTAAATTCTACCTAAATCCACACACTACATCAGACACCATCCATGCAATACACTACAACGTAACATAAAGCCATAACCGAGAATTCGACTTAGTCGGATTCGCAATTATGCACTTTCACTATTTTGAAGATTCGACTTTATGATCTCAAGATACTGAAATTCGAGATTTCAGTATTTCAGGATTATAAAGTGAATCTATATATACATATATATATATATATATATATATATATGTGTGTGTGTGTGTGTGTGTGTGTGTGTGTAGGTCTTCCACTGATATGAGAAGCAAAAAAGGACACTCAGGACATTGCCTATTTGTACTTTTTTATATTACATCTGACATGATATTACATAAAAGGTTATTGAACAAATTAGAAAGATCTGAAATGGATCCTAGGCTGGTATTATACATAAAAGCGTAACTAAAATGAAGGACACAGAAGGTCATTGTAAAATGAATACACTTAGATGAAAGAGTATTGACCAGTGGGCCGTTACAGGTGTCATAACTAAACACGCAAAAGAATACCTGCTACCACTAGATTAATGCCTGAAACACCCAGAAACAAAAACGGTATCCAAAAGGAAAAAAGGTGGGAGGCAAAACAATGGCACTGTATAGCTATTTCAAACAGTTCATTTAATGAAATAAAAACACAGAAAAAATGTAAGCGCTTTCACAGTGTAACCCACTGCTTCTTCAGAAGTATCTACAGAGAGCTCAAAAGCTTCCATTTAAACACACCAATTGTAAATAACACCCAGTTAATTTAATTGGAAAATTTATTTCTTAAAGGTATATAAAGATGTATATATAAAAATACATTTCCTAAAGATATATACATATAAACATACAAAAAGCGCTTTTTAGTAAAAATATAAAAGTATACAGATAAATAGTATATGAAAATGTATATAAAATATATAAAAAATGTACGATTGGTAAGCCTAATAATTCTTTTACCTTTAGGTCTCATAACTAAAACAAGACCTTATCAGTGTTTTCATAGGCAACATCGTAGATGTTTCTGAGAGGAGTTTGTTTCTTTAATGACAAACAGACATACAATAGCCTGATAAACAAGCAAAAAAAAAAGTGTTCAAAGGAAGAAAACAGGAGATTTAAGAAATGGTCCAAAACTGCCATCTTAAATTCATTGTGAAAAATCTATAATTACTAGTAACTACTACAGCTGGATAAAAAAAAAAAAGGAAAGAAGATCATAGTCGGTAGGAAAGCAGGATTTCTGTACAGACAGCAAGATCACATCTGGAGTAATATATGTAGTTCTAGAGACCTTCATATTTATGTTAAAATAGAGTACAGATTATGGCAAGCAAATTACAAAATCTCCAGCAGAAACCATATAAAGAGAGATAAGAATATTTTAACTTTAACTTTAGAAAAATGCAATGTGGGGTGATGCAAACTTTTAAGTACCACCAGTGAATCAATGGGCAGATTTCAAAAAAAGATTTAGCAGAATAAATGAAATGCATATGAAGATACAAGCTGAACATCCTAGGAGCAAATGAGAAACTATTACATTATTATTATTATTATTATTCTATTATTACATAAATGGAAGTAGATGATTAGAACAACCTCCCTGAAGCAGTATTCATTTCACTTAATTTTAAGTACCTACTTTATCCTATTCAGGTTTGCAGGAAACGAAATCTTTCCTAGCAAATAATGGAGATAAGGCAGGAACTGAGTTTTAATGGGATACAGGTCCATCACAGGGCATATGAGCATTCCAACACCTAGTGCATCCACACTTGAGGGTAACTTTGACATTTCTTACCTAACTGTATGTCTTTGGCGAATAGAATAATCTATGCTCCTTGGCCATGGTGAAAACCCCTGCAGATACAGGGAGGAAATACAAACTCCACAGCGAACACATTGTAGTCAGGGACCAATCCAAAGAACTAAGCAGTAGACTTAGCTATATGTATTACATCCTGAAAAGGATATAACAACTGGCCAGCTGTCACACACTCAAACCATTGCTCAGCTTGAACTGAGCTGACTAAAAAGAGAGGCTTGGGTGCCAAGCCTTTCAGAGCTTTCATGCCAACAGAGAGAGGTAGCCTGAGCCCTGAAAGGACAGTTGTAGGAATAAATAAATAAATAAATAAATAAATAAATAAATAAATAAATAAATAAATGTCCATAACCTGGTTTAAACAACACACCAAAAACAAGGGGAATGGAGGGAAAGAGAGAGAGAGGGAGAGAGATATCACTTGAGGAATGGGTGAAGGTTCTAGAAATTTCTTCTCTAACAGCTCATAGAATTTTCTGAGGGGACTGAGAAACCTAAGTATTCTCCAACTGAAATACTGACACATTTTGGAAATAGTCGCAAATAAAGAGAAAACCCCACAGGAAGAATCAGAAACTTAGCTTTCCTCTGAGTCTGAATCAAAAAACTGTGGAGAAAACCCTCTGTCTGTCCCTTCATCTTCCTGTCCAGATTCATAATCTTGAATATCTTCAGGAAAACAGGTAGCCCTCTTTCTTTTACCAGAAACAACATTATAAGAAGGATCAATAGCCTACATTAAACCTTTTTTTTAAAAAAGATAACATCTTTATTAAATTATCATGTTGCATTTATATAAATGACAATATACCATAGCGACACAATCTTGGTTGCAAACATTATACATTCCAAACTGTGTGATACAACTGCAACTGCAGACATTATACATCACTTTTGACATATCCAGTCATTGTTAGTCAACCATTACAGAGCTCATTCAAATCTTGCCTTTTTTTAAACCTCGTTCCTCCTCTGCATGTATTGATCCCACATTTCTCATTTTTCCTATGTAACTTGCTCCTATCCTTTTATAAAGATCTTAGTTCCAGTTATTTTAACTCTATTTTCTTCACTACTTCTAGTAAATTTAGTTTAGACTTTGATTTCCATTTTCTAGTAATTGCTTTTTTGGCAGACATCATAATTAGATTCTGCAAGGCCTTACTATGTCTAGACAATTCTGAGTTTGTATCATAGCTCAAAAAAATAATTTCCCTAGTCACTCCAACTTGCTCACCCAGCATCACCAACAGAGCAGTCAGCAGGGAATCGTTAAAGTCTACCAAATCATTACTCTCCTAGAAAATATGTTCCCAGTTACCTCTTTCTGCCCCATCACACCTCCAACATTTGCTGTCTCCCTGAGGAAAAATTCTTTGAAGTCTGCTTGGGCTATAAAAAATACCTGTGTTAGGACTTCCAGGCAAAGATACTAAATCTTCTAGATTTTGTTACATATTTGGGAGACATACATATATCCCATCTTCCCATTCTATTACCTTTCCCCCTCTAGTTATTTGCTCTCAGTACCTTAGTTCCTTTGAAATTTTGCTCCAGTAAATTCCTGCCCCCTCTTGCCTATTGTCTGTATCCCTAATTGTAATCAAAGTTAATAGCAAATTTAGGAATGCAGGTGCTAGACATTAAGCACTATGTTATATAATGAGAGAAATAGAGAAATTGGTGGCAATGCAAGATGTGCAGTTAATCTACCTGGCAGAGTTTTACTTAGATGGTCTAATCATTACTAAGCATTCCTTATTTGCAATCATATCTGTGTCCATGGTACTTGAAAACTGAAAGAAAAAGAGGGTTTCATGGTACTCTGAAGGTCTTTACACATTTTACATTTAAATCTTAATTTTCTGTTGGATTATTGTTCATTATTTAACATTTGATACCGAAAATATGTTATCTTTGTAAAGTATTGTATTCTATAACTGCATTTTATTTGCAATTCTTCATTTTGATGTTGAGATATTGAATTTTTGATCATTTTATCTTTGATGTGATTTTTACTTCATTGTTATTATCTTAATAGTTGTATATAATTATTTAAATTCATAGCTTAATCTTTGTTTCATCTTTTTATAAAATGTACTCTCTTTACATTGTATTATATATAGATGATGACGAGGGACGTTAAGCCTGCTTAGTCTGCCTTTTAAGTGCACTTGAAATGCTACCTCCCCTCTACCCTTCTACTTAGCCCTTCTTCACCTATCCCATGCCCTCCTGAATGCCACATAGACTTCCTCTCCATGAACCTAATCCTTGGGTCTACACACCCTTTGGTGAAGAAATACTTTCAGAGATCCAGGGAGAAGTTAGTCCTACAATCTGCTGCCTGTGTCCCTTCCTTCCTCCTGTGTTTGTTCTGTTAAGAATGACCTCCTTCATATTTCTCTGATATGATATTGTACACCAATATCATGCTTTTCTAGTCTCCAGTAAGAGGGGATTTCTAGATCCTGTAGTCACCGGGGGACCTTTCTGGTGGCGTTTCTCTAGATTCTTTTGAATTACATTACATTCAATTGACATCAGAAGGAGAAAATAACCCTGCGTAGTCTGCCTTATTAAAGTCATTTAACATTTTACTTTCCCTCTTCCTTACTTTTTTTCTGTTTGTCCCATCTCCTCTTAAATGCATCCATGGACTACACCTCTACCACACCTTTTAATAACTCATTCCATGGGTGTGCAGCCTCTTTATGCAAAGGTAGTGTTGGAAGACCAGTGAGTAGTTAGGTGAGCTAAAGACCTTTCTGAAATCCCTGTAGTCCATATCCACTGGTTCTTCCCTCTCAAATTTACCTCTAACCCAATCATAAAACTGGATCGCATTTGATTTACAGCTCCTTCTAGTAGAAATGTGTTGTTTGCTGTCCTGGAGGTTGTTGTCCTGCAGAAATGCAACCTGCCTTCTTCTTAGAATTCTCCCCATGATGTTTCCTGCCACTGCTCTTTAGCCAAGAGGTCTGTAGTTACCACCCCCCCCCCCCATGTAAGGGCACATTCAGTCCTCAGGTAGTTTCTGATTATAGCATTATGCTTCTTGTAAATTCATATATTCAAATCACTTGTAACGGTTTGCATCTCCCCTCTTATCCATTTCATTTACAAACATTTAATATGTGCTTTTTAAATTTGATCTGTTTTGCAAAATGTTTTATAAAACACTATAATAAAGTTGAATTGAGCTTTGCTGAGTACATTTCAATAATGTGCCAGCAGCGATACTCTTAAAGAGAGGATAAAGTATATTCTCTAATTTAGGTTTGAGCTCAGTAGCTTAGTAAAGTTCTTATTAACAACTGGAACAGGATTTTTTTGCTCCAAATGGAGACATCTCTAATATTTGTAAGGAGAATTCCTGACAAGGCCTGAGAGGTCATATTGTGATAACATCCACAGAGGATTGTATTTATAATTAATGATAGAACATGCATTTGGCTTATAATAAAATGGAAATAATACAGGCCCCAATGTAGATTTATTGAATATTCTGTTGTTGACAGGAAGAGCTTAGGACTAAGGAAATATTAGTTTCACAAACTGGCACCATACTGTAATGTAAAATAATCAGTTGATGGCTGATTTAAAATGGTTTATTTAAAACTGCTGATTATTTGGAGAGTGGGTGCAGTGGACTGGTACACCAATTAGGATGCATTTCTCTGCCTTGTGGTATGTGAGTGCTGTGATTAGTTTTGGTTTCCTGTGAACTTGTAATGGGTTAAGTAGGTAATCATAGGTTCATAGATTAGTACTAAGCTAACTGCCCTTGCGAGCCATTTTAAGCCCAGCCAATTATCCCTTGTGAGATTCAAACCCTGCACCTTGTGTTTGTAAGGCAAACACCTTAACCATTAGGCCACCCTCCCAACCCCTGAGAGAATGAATGAATGAATGAATGAATGAATGAATGAATGAATGAATAAAAGAGTTTATAAATAAATAACTCAATACATCAGTCAATTAATTTAGGCAGGAAAAGATATAGTTTCCAAAAGCCTGTCTGCCTTTTGTTGAAACTGAAAGACTTGAACTTGTACTTTGCAGATGTAGCTCCCAATGTATTTCATTGTAGAAGTAATAGACTGCATTTTTAAATTATACCACAAGGTGGAGCTCCTTTTCAGGAATATAAAAGGCAATTTCAAAAGTGAAAGAGAGGAGACTGGAACACTAGCTGAAGGAGGGAAGACTGAAAGACTAGCTGAAGGGAAAAGGGCTTTGCAGCATGACTGGATTTTATTTCTTCTAGTGTTTTGGGACAGAGAAGTGAGGTAGCAGTTTGTGTCTGTCTCTTGCTGAAATCCTGGATGATGCTATTTTGTGGATTCAAGAGAGAAGTTCCGAAACCAGTAGTTCCACGCCTGCATATGATTCAGCAAGAAAAGGAGTTCCCTTGGGCCTAGTGCAGAGATGCCATAGATGACTACCAGAGTTCTGGCGGGTGATTTTCCATTTTTCTCATTGGAGGAAATGCGGTACCTGGTCACTAGGATAGTCTCGATGGAGTGGTGAGAGGCATTTGGCTGTCATTTTTTTATACTTTGATAAGATTGTGGATTCCCCCCTAAACGCTTTCTGGATTACAAATAGCTGTGATCCATATGAGCTCTAACCTTGAGCGCTATCATGCCGGCAGTAGAACTGTAAGTAGTCACTGGCCAGTGAACAGGGTACAATAGAGTGTTTCATAGATGGCCTGTTTAGATTGATCTAGGAGATAGAGGGTGTTAGTACTGTTGCCTTAAAGACACTTTATTGCTAAATGACATTGCATTTTCTCATATTTGTATTTTTACATTATAAATCTTTATTGTTCAGTGACATTGCATTTTTCTCGTGTTAGTACTGCTGCCTTCAAGAATCTTTACTGCTCAATGACATTGCATCTTTTAAATATCTGAACTGTTGTATTATAACCTTTTTTTCCCTCAGTGACATTGCATTTCTTCCGTGTTTGTATTGCTACATTATTAAAATTTTACTGCTCATTGATATTGCCTTCGTGTGCCTGTTTGAATGTCAAGATCTTTTCTTTTGAGTTCTGGGGAAGGGGGTAAATGTATGGTTTCATTACATGCATATCTCACTCTGCCTTACTGCTAACTGGTGCACTGTTGAAATAATTTGTTTGTTGTTGTGCTATTGCCCTTTAAAATTAAAGTGTCACCTAGAATAAAAATTGTTATCACTTGCCACCTTGGGGTGTTGGGCCTAAAGAAGGGGTGTCACCAGAGTCATGTAGGAAGGAACCCACATCTACTTCAGCTACACCTGCGGGTGCGCTACACAGAATTACAGCAATATGTAGCAGATAGGGTAAATAAATGAGTTTTTTGTGTGCTTACCTTCCCCCATAAGATTATATAAACTATCCTCTGTTACTATGATCTTGCGCTAGTTAAATAAAGTTAAGGGCATGTGTGAGATTTTACTCCCCACATAGAAGGTTTGGGATTTACTCAAACGCTGATGAGATATTTTAGTGTAAATGGTGTGCACATGTATATGTGTGCACATGAATGTGTGAGTGTGTGAGTGTGTGTGTGTGTGTGTGTGTGTGTGTGTGTTTGTGTGTGTGTCTTCATTTGAAGAAATGTTTAATCAGGGTATTACTTTCTTCATGATATTGCTCGAGATTCTGGACTTCGGTTGTAGTAGTAATAGACCCAAGTATAACAAACTCAACTCTGCTACAGTACACAAAATTAAAACTTTTGTAAAATCTAAATAAATTTCTGTAAAGAAAACCTCTTTCTCAGCCATTTTAAGATCTTTAAGGGTAAATTGGGCAGGGCATATTTTGTGTCCTTTAAAGGCTATGCTGTATATAATTATTTACAGTTTGTCATCTTTGATACTTTACCAGATAAACATTTGAGACAGTTGGTGAATATTAAACTAAATAAAACCTCTGGGAAGCAAGAACCTGACTCCCTCCAGCTTTTCAATTGTAATAGATGAACTACAATTTAGTTTTTGTAAACTGTAGAGGCTTAATGGCGTATGCACAACAACAGTGAAGGGATCTAGCCAATCGCCACTAGATTGGGCTATACTACATCAGCCTTACACTCACACAGTGTTCCAGTCCCAAGCATTTACTTTTTAATTTGGTAAAGTAATTTCACTCCCTCCTTATTGACTACACTTGCTAGTTTACCCCTAGGATACAATTAAACTTAGCCTGAAAATTGGTGTAAAATTAAAAAAGAATAAAACAAATTAAAGTACAGCCAACAACACTGCTTACATACAATCATACAAAACAAACCAAAAGCCCAAGGTAACTCTCATAGTCAGTGTTAGCCCTGCTCCGCTCCCTTTCCCCAAATTCCACCCACCCCCACTAGTGCTAAATTTAAACCAGACTTTGCCACTCCCTTGCCACTCCCCTCCTGCTAAGTACCAATCAGCACCTCACACATTATTGAGCAACCCTGCCCCCTTAACCCCTTTCCTTCTCTCTCATTCTTCCACACCCTGTTAGCACAGTCAGCCATCAAATTTGGCTCACCTCCTATCAAAATGCAAAAAAGCAAAAAAACACTAATTACCCAAATGCCTATACTGTTTCTATTTTACCATCTCACTGGCTATGAACAAACACTTGACTATGGTATTCACTACCCAAATTGTCAAACAGACACCCTCGACTTCACACATAACACCAAATACTTTACCTTCCCCTGCACACAGAATATACCACCCTCTATAAAATACCACTCCTGTACAGCCACAAAACATAATCCTAAAGACAAATACTATATAAAGCTTATAAACAAACTCCTAAAGCTTAGAATATCCTGTCAATATAACCTTATAACACATGGAGACATTCATCCCAACCCTGGCCCACCCACACCCAATAACCTCCACTCCCCTACCACAACCCCCACAGTCAAGCTACCCATGAATACTCCCACTAGTTCCCTCCTAGCATTTCACCTAAATATTACAAGTATTAACAACACAATTCCCATCCTACACACCCTCCTAGCAACCCACTCCCCAGACATTATGTGTCTTACGGAAACCTGACTAAAACCCAGGACTACTGACCATGAAATACTACCTCCAGGATACAATATACACCGTGCTACAAGGAAAGGAGGTGGGATAGCAGTGCTTTACAAAAATACTCTAACCGTTAATAGAGATACCATTCAACCTCCCCAATTCAATAACGCAGAACTCCTCATAACCAAGCTACAAATTAACCAAAACAAACACTTGAGCATCGTCTGAGCATACATTCCACCAGGCAACAACCTAAATACCCTAGAAGTTCTCCTTTACTGGTTATCCACTACCTATCCCCAAGAAATCATACTTCTTGGTGATTTTAACACCGACTGGTACCCCTGCTCCTCCGACCCTCCCTCTCACTCATATAAACTTATCTGGGTTTAAACAGACCATAACCTCTCCCACTAGGATAAACAAACCAACCAACAAGGAAAGTAATCCAGACTGGATCCTAGTTAATAACCAACCCCAACTGTACACAGCTGGTACTCTCCCTGATGACCTCAGCGACCATTGTCTAACCTATATCATAAAACATAAGGCAGGAAACCCTCACCACCCCAGATATAAAACATTTAGAAACAGGAAAAACTTTGATGCTGCTATATTACAAAATGAATTAAAAGCAGTTGACTGTTCAAAACTAAAAAATCTAACATTAGAGGAGGCTATAGATCATTTTAACAATAAATTCCTAAGTATCCTTGATTCCCATGCTCCAGCACGTACAATAAAAACTAGATCAAATACAGCATCATGGCTCACAAAAGATACTAAAGCAAAAATCAAACTAGAAACAGAGCCTGGGCCAGCTGGAGAACAACCAAAGCCCCACTTGATCATCTAAAATATCATCAACTTAGGAAAAGCTTCTACCAAAATCTCCTAAAAAAACATAACAACAACCCTCAAAAGTTCTGGGCAGGCTTAAATCAACTACTTTGTCCAGGTCACTCCACCACCCAACCCCGGCTAACTACACCCATAGTTCCCAGAGACAATAGCTAGCTTCTTTAATAAGTTTTTCAGTGAAACAATCCAATCCCTAGCAAATCAACTGACCCCCTCTAACTTAATCCACATGCCTAATCTACCTAATAATCACCTGGAATTTGGCTTCCAACCAATATCCACTAGTTTTATCAAAACACTTCTAAAAAAGTTTAAAACCTACCACCCTTGCTGCTGACCTCCTCCCTGCAGAGTACCTGCAAATAGCTGCAGATGCCATTGCATATCCCATATCTATCCTCATCAACAGAACCTTATCTGAAAATGCTATCCCCTCCCTCTGGAAAATATCTCACGTCATCCCACTCCATAAAGGTGGTAGCTCCTCAGACATATCCAACTATAGACCCATTGCCATTCTTTCCCCACTAGCCAAAATAATGGAGAAATGTGTACACAAGCAACTAATGCAATACCTTTCACAGAATAACTTACTATCCGACTCCCAGCATGGTTTCAGGCCATACCACAGCACCACCTCAGCCCTCCTTTCCTTTAATACTGCCATAAACCAAAACAGGAATGACAATAGGCTAACCTCTGCCCTCTTTCTTGACCTATCAAAAGCCTTTGACATGGTCAACCATGAACTTCTCATTCTTTCACTAAAATCTATTTCCCCTCAACAAGCCTGCTATCCAGTGGTTACAGTCCTACCTGACTGGTAGACAGCAGGCAGTACTATGGCAGGGCAAACTCTCCAGCCAGTTACCTCTCACACTTGGTGTCCCTCATGGGTCCATACTAGGTCCACTACATTTCTCTCTTTTTATCAACAACCTCCACACTGCTATCCCTAAAGCCACCTGCATCCAATACACAGATGATTCCACTCTCATCTGCTCAGCCACCTCCCCATCCGACTTGCAAATCTTAACCCAAAATACATTTAACACTATCGAGAACTGGCTCACCAATCAATGCTTACTTCTGAACCCCAGTAAAACTAAACTTCCTCTTCTCTCCCACTAGTAGATCCACCACACTTTCATTCTCTGTCACATTTAACAATGGTACCACTATTTCACCAGATAATCACACCAAACTGCTAGGGGTTATCATAGACAATAATCTCAAATTTGACCTACAGGTCAACAAAACCATACAGACCATCAATAAGAAGCTTGGATCACTGTATAGAAACAAGACATTTTTAACCCCACTGGCTAGGACTGCAATCGCCCGATCACACCTACTCTCTACTCTCTTATATGCCTCACCTGTACTTTCAAACCTCAACAAATCCGAACTAGGTAAGCTGTCCCATAGCTACAATCATATTGCCAGATTCGCCACAGGCTCCACCTATAGAACCCACCACTGCCAGAACCTTAAACAACTAGAGTGGCTAGAACTGCCCAGCTTAATTCAATTCAATCAACTCTTAATAGCGCACAAAATTTTGTACCACCCTGAGGATACCCCCTCACTTAAAAATATTATTAAGCCATATAGCAATCTAAGATCCCTACGGTCAGCCGATAAACTACTGGTCCAAACCCACAAAGCGAATAACTCTGCTGGTGAATCCCTGTTTGCCAACTTCACTGGCAAAACCTGGAATTCGTTGCCAAACTATATAACCCTACAATCCTCCAAAAGTCTCTTCAAAAAAAATTTTCAAACAGTATCTCAAAGTGAATTGGCTATGCCCATGTACCAACCCTGATTAAGTTATAAACTAAAAGCATATTCTGCAATTATCATAACTTGTAACTACATCACCAAGCTGTGCTTCCAATCTGATGTATATTACTTTTAATTCTCTGTCCATGACAATTGTGAGTCCCTACTAGGGAATCACTACTAACCCATTGTACATAATCACTTTGTTTTTATAATTGTTTGCTAACTTCTGTGTAATCTGTGTAAGTTTGTCTTTGTGGAGCTTTTCTCCCTGGGCCTCCGCTGAAAATGGACATGTATCCAGTCGGACTATCCCAGTAAATAAATGTAAAACAAATGTAAAATAAACAAATGTAAAATAAATAAAATAAAATAAATAAACAAGGCATAAAAAGATTTAATACAAAATAACAAGATTGCCATGAATTAGGGCACACCTCTCAACTTCTTTATTAAAAAATTTGTCTATCCTCTGCCGCTGTCAGCATGCAATTTATTATTGCCTTGCCGTTTGTTCTTCTGCTGAGATAATTCCTTGCACCCTGTCATATATTAACTGCGCAGCTTCTTCAGGCTCTTTTGTGACCAACAATGCCTATCCCCTTTGCTTATTTATATTTTAGCTGCATTGATGACTTCACCTTTGTAAAACATTATACTGCTATCTATTCCCTTTGATCTTTGCATGAAACCTGTACCTCTGGTGCATTTAATTCCACTAATGGTTTCCCTGAGTACTGTGCTTCTGTTAGTGACACAATACCTAGTTTAGGTGCATTTTTGCCTCGGCTGGGTTACTGTTATTAGATTTCATGTTTCTATAGACTTGTGCTTTTCCACATTCATTGTACATATATATATATATATATATATATATATATATATATTACCTTTTTTTCTCATTTACTATTATTCTCCTCATTTTCAGATTCTTATATTGTGGTTCATCTCACTAATTTGATTAATGCTTGGAAGGGACAAGACTTCATTTCATTTGAAATATATTAACATACTTTGTGCTTCTATATTTATACTACTTGCACATATATAACTATAGGAGCAGAAGACTAGTTTGTGTGTGTGTGTGTGCATGTGTGTGTATCTCCACGAAACAATACCCACATAGCACATAGCTCACAAAGTCAGTGTGCCACACAGTCACAGCCCTTAATGCTAAACAACACACCTAATACACTTGTAATAGGTGACTCTGTTGCCAGACACACTGATGTCCCACTCACCAGGTTGAACAAGGAGAAGGTCACTGTAAGCTGCCTGTTGGGTGCCAGGATCCGCCACATAACACAAGCACTCAGGTCACTCCAAAGCAAGTGCAAATATGACTTTGTCATTGTCCATGCTGGTGTGAATGACCTGAGACGTACCTCCCTGGACTACATGAAAAAAGATATAGAGGAGCTCTTTGATCATGTAGCCCAGGCCGGTATGACCCTGACCTTGAGTAGCATCTTACCTTCACCAAGAATGATGCCACAGTATAAAGACAAAATGATCAATTTTAACAATTGGCTAAAGTATTGGTGTCATTCAAAGGGGATCCAGTGTCTGTCAGCCTGGGATGACATGCTCGACAAGCCACATTGCTTCGCTAGGGATGGCTTGCACCTATCACCCCTGGGTTTTTGAATACTGGCAAAGGCTCTTGCCTCCCCCATAGTGCCTTTTTTAGGCAAGGCTCAAAAGACAAACCCACCTCCATAGACAACTCAAGAGAAAAAAAAAACTAAGGGTAATGCTGCTCAACGCCAGAAGTCTAAACCTCAAGATGCATGCACTCGAGACTCTCCTCAGTATGGAGAATATCGATATCTGTGCAGTAACAGAAACCTGGTTCAAGGCTCCCGAGAGCACCCCAGCACTAACAGGTTATAGTTCATACCATGCTTTCTGGCCCCAAAACTTAGACTGAACCAGAAAAGGAGGGGGAATATCCATATTTATCAAAGATACCCACACCTCCAGGTTAGTGGCACTGCACGAAGCATCAGAGACCATCCATGTGCAACTAACAGTGAGCAAAACTGCCTTTCAGTTTGTAGTCTGCTACAGACCACCCTCCCAAACACAGGAACCTCACTCGGCTTTCCTGAGAACACTGGAGAATATGAAGGTCTCTCCAAGCACCATTATATTGCATGACTTCAACTACCCAGACATTGATTGGGAAAACTACTCAAGCCCAAACTCCCTCGCCCAATGGTTCCTAGAATTTATAAATTCAAATGCTATGGAACAACTGGTCACCACTCCCACAAGAGGGGAAAACATATTGGATCTGGTCATCACCAACATAGGGTCTCTATGTTCAACACCAGAGGTATACCCCTCATTGGTAAGATCAGACCATAAACTAATCTTACTGGACATCCATATTCCATCCCCACCCCTAGCCAAGGAAACCACAGTGAGGAACTTCTCAAAAACAAACTTTACACTTCTCAAAACTGAGGTGGAATCCTTCAAAGCCCCCGGGCCAGGGGAAAATATGGCCCAAAATGCAGAATCCTTTACAAAAGCATTCTATGGACACCTACAGGAATGCATGGAGCATGCCATCCCAAAGAAAACCAAGACTCACTCCTCCAAAGGCAGGGGACCTGTCTTGTGGACTCCGGCCATAAATAAGCTATACAACAGAAGGAGAAAGCTACTACATGATAGAGCAAAATCCCAAAAAGGGAAGGCGTCTCTGATCAGTACTAGCAAGAAACTATGATCCCTCATAAAATCATCTAAGGCCACTTTGAAAGAAAAATTGCACAAGACACTAAAGATAATCACAGGGCCTTCTTTAGTTATGTCAGAAACCTGGGAGGCAACTCCCAGATATGCTCTGAGTTAGTGCAAAATGACAAAAAATACACTGAACCCACAGACATTGCCAACATCCTGGCAGAAAGGTTCAGTGCAAACTCCCCCCCCCCAAAAGAGCAAATGTCTAGCCCAACAGAGTGTAGCCTTCCTGAGATCACAGATGCACAGGTGAGAGCTGCCCTCTCCAAAGCAAAAAACACAGCATCAGTGGGACCAGACGGTGTCCCAGGCTGTGTCTTACACGAGCTCCAAGAAGAACTAAACCCTCATATAAAGTCACTGTTCAATGTCAGCCTTACTACAGGATATGTACCCAAGGAATGGCGTACAGCAACAGTGGTCCCACTCCACAAAGGTGGTGTCACAACAGACCCCGGAAACTATCGCCCTATAAGCCTGACTAGCCTGGTCTGCAAAGCTATGGAGCATATAATCATGGAAATCATAAACAAAGACAGTGGGAACCTCCAGACACTGGATCCTACCCATTTCAGCTTTGTTAAGGGCAGATCTTGCCTCTTGAACCTGGTCGACTTCTTTGAAACAGTTACCAAAGCCATAGATGAAGGGAAGGTAGTCCACACAGCCTACCTGGACCTTGCAAAAGCCTTTGACACAATATCCCACCTGGGCATCATAAATAAGCTCACCAGCTTAAATATCAACCCCTATGTCACAAGATGGGTTGCAAACTGGCTCAGGGATAGAACCCACATGGTCAGAATAGCAGGTGCCATGTCAGACTCTAAACCAGTTACAAGTGGCGTCCCACAAGGCTCAGTCCTGGGACCGCTCTTGTTCGGTATATATTTCTCAGAGGTACAGGCTAACATGGGTGGACTATGGCTGACCAAGTTCGCAGATGACTGCAAACTGGGTGCCGTAATCGACTCTCTGGCTGACACAAGCATCCTCCAAAAGGGTCTCACAGAGATGGATAACTGGTGCCAGAGCCATGGCCTAAAGCTAAATGCCAAAAAGTGCATAGTCATCCCCTTTGGGAAAAACAGTGCCCACAAATTACCACATAGGTGGTAATCCATTAAGTACGGAAGAAGTAATTAGGGACTTGGGGACCCAAGTAGATAGCAATCTCTCCTTTGACAATCACATTGCCAAAGTGGTTAGAAAGACCTTCTATATAGCCCACCTTATCATGAAAGGATTCACATCTAGATCAAGAGAGGTCATTGTGCCCCTCTACTCATCACTCATCAGGCCCATAATTGAATACAATGCCCCATTTGGGATGTATCTTACCCGACACCTGCAGCAACTGGAAAGACCTCAAAAGTACCTCACCAAGAGGATCAAGGGGCTCAAACAGATGCCCTATGCAGTTCAGCTAAAGAAACTCCAGCTCTACTCAGTTGCGTACCGCCTTCTCAGAGGCGATCTGTGTCTGGCATATAAAGCCATGTCCAACCCAGAATTAATGGACATGCTTCACCTCAGGAAATCCAAATCCCTTAGAGCTACACGCTCCAGGGACTTGAACCTCAGCACAGAAATAAATAGGACATGCTGGAGGGACAGACATATCCCAGAGGCTCCCCTCACTCTGGAACAATATCCCAATCCATGTTAGGCAGAGCCCCTCACTGACCCTCTTCAAGAGAAATCTTGATGAGTGGATGGGGGATCATATGTTTACCCCTGGGATCTCTTCTGTGTCCCTGCTTGACAGAGGTACAATAAACTAACCTTAAAAGGGCTACCTTCTGTGACCTAGTATACAGAGGCACAGTCAACTAATCTAAAAGGGTGGCGAAAGCCAAACACACTCTGGCTAGGCATATAATTGCCCTAGGGCAGATAGCCTAGTATCAACCTATGAACCTATTAACCTATGAAATGAGCTGTTCTACTGCAAGCAGCAAAACAGTAATCCATGTTAGTTTCCATAAGAATAAGGAAGGCACCTCCACTGTTAAACATGATGCTGGGTACAATTTAGTCTTGCATTGTCTGTACAGCAGTAGAATGGTGCTTTGCTCCTGTAGCTACTTGCTGAGAACTAACTTATTCTGGTTCCACAAAGGTGACTTCTGCTGGTGAATCTCGCATTTTTTAGTCAGAATAAGGAAAAGAAAGTGAAGGTCACAAAGCAAAGCACAAAAGGGGCAAGTCAGAACAAGAAGAATTTGGCACAGGGTAGTAGTCCGAAGGAAACAACAAGTCTCAATAAATTCAGAGTGTACTGAAATAGTTAACTAGAAATAAGTTGTGAAGATATGTGAAGGCTGCTAGCCTAGCCAGATAGAATTTTGTAGATAATTCTGTCATTTGTAAATATTAATATAAGCCATAGGCCTGTTCTCTTAAATGGAAGAAAATGGTGTTAAATGTTAAATGTCAAAAATTTAACCACATTGCACTCTGCTGGAGGAAAGCTGATATGTTAAGCATTGTATAATTCGTTGATCTCAAACTTGGAGCCGAGATGTCTAGATGAAGGAATTATTGTTATTGTTTTGAGACCAGGATTAATTGCTAGAATTTGCATGTATAATGTTTTTATTGCTGTAGCTTCCTGACCAGGTGCAAGATCAAAAGGGCTGCAACACTCTGGGTTCATGTTATCCTGGGAACCAGAGAGAAATGATGTAATCTGAAATGAATCAGTAGTACTGTGTTATCAATTTAAGGACAGAGAGACTCAGAGCATTTTGTATTTGTCTTGAGAACATCCAAATCACCAACACTCTGCCTATGCTCTACATGTAAGTTTATTTTATTCTCTTAGATATAGCTAGGAAATAGGAAGATTAGACTAACTGTTTTTCTGTATTGATGCCAAAACTATTCTACTGTATTATTTTAAGCATTTTCCTGTGATCCCTGAACTCTTAAATAGCACTGTGTAGTAAGAAGTATTGTCCTGTGTTCTTATTATTTATTATTAAATATTTTTAAATCTTTCAACTGTGGCTGTTTTATGTAGAGATAATTTAAGCTCCAGAGTACATTGCATGTATATAGTGATGCTGTCCAAGGCACCCCAAATAAACCTTGCTTTTCAGTCACACCAGTTGGATAATAATATTGCACTGTAATAAATGGACACCCTTTGATAAGGGCCTTATTAGTAGCTGATATTAGTGGTTGGTGGCAGTGATTACTACCTTATAGCCTGGACAGAAGGGGCATAGCTGGAGAACCTGTTTCAGCCTTTCCCAGGAGTGTCTCTGTGTTTGTATATAACTCATATCCCAAAGTGTGTGTGTGTGTCAGCTACTTGGGCAGGGAGACGAAGCATTGGTTGGACAGAGAGGGTGCTGGAGGTTTTAGCTTGACCACTACGCTGAGATCTGGAGTCTATAGCTGTGCCAGTGAGTCTTCTTGGGTTCTGGAGAGAAAAGGTGAAACCAGCCCCAGACTGACTGTGATCTCTGTGTGCTCTTAAGGGAAATTGTACTTTACTGTGTGTGTATTTGTTATATTCCCCTATGTGGATACCCTTCACTGGTGTTAGTGGTGAGGACTGAGGCTCCTTGATTGCTGGGCCAGTGCATGGGTGTCACATATTAACTGTTTGGCAGTGGTGGGATATCCACACCACATATTAATTGCTTGGCAAATAATAACTGGCTTGTAGTGGTGTGGGTAGTGTGAATTCCTGTAGCTTGTGTACAGTGATCTCTGAAGGCATTTTTGTACTCTAAATCAGCCACACAGTGAATATTCAGAGTTCAGATCACAAATATTTTATTTCTTTTGTTAGCTTAGTTAGTCAGGAAGAGCAGGCAAGCATGTCAGCAGAGGAGTATGGCAAGCTGTCAAGGAACCAGTTGACTGAGATGTGCCAGGTTAAGGGACTGGTGCATGGAAACCTGACTAAGGCAGACATAATTGCAGCTTTGGTCACAGCTGCATCAGAAAACGCCTATCAGTAGTGCGATCAGACTGGCCATGGAGATGTACAACACTCAGAGAATGGACAGCACAACCTTTCTGCAAAGGACTTAAAAATCCATCTGGAGCTAAAGAGACTTGAGTTGGAGGCCAGGCATTTGGAAACAGAAGCAGCAGAGAGACTGAGCTGTCTACAGGCTGAGGAGAATGAGAGATTGCTATGCCTGGAAGCTGAGGAAAAGGAGAGCCAGAGGTAGCATGAAAAGGAGATCCTGACTCCTCGCCAGAGTCATGGAGGTGATGGGAAAGGGAGTAATCAGACCCTAGAAGCACAAAAGTCAGTAAATTTCTTCCGCAGTTTACAGAGGGGGGTAATTTTGATAGTGTCATTCATATGTTTGAGATCGTATGTAAATGGTATGATGTTGACCAAAGGCTCTGGGTATGGTTCCTGACCGCTTTACTCCATGGTAAAGCTGTAATTGTTTTGTCCAAAATGTCTGACATTCACTGTTTTAATTATACTACTGTTAAGAATTGTTTGTTAGAATTCTTTAAACTAATACCTAAAACTTATAGAAAAAAGTTTTGTCAGCACAGATGCAAGGCAGATGAAAGTGTGTGTGAATATGTTGCTGAATTGAGCACTTATTTTCATAGCTGGGTGAGTGGATGTCAGGTCACCACGTTTGAAGGGCTGGCAGACATTTTGGTGAGGGAACAAGCACTTAGCACTTTGCCTGAGGACATGAAGATCTGGTTAGCTGATAGACAATGTGCTACTTCAGATGAGTTGGGGAAAGAAAGGGAGACCTATACCTAGCAAGCAGGGCATCCCTGCACAGGAAAGGGACCCCAAGTACTGCTCATGGATCTAAAGAAACCCATTGTGGGCAGCCCAAACTGCTCCAACAGAATCTGCCAGTAGCAGGGGAAGCCACTAGTCCAGGTACATGTCCAGGACCTAGGGTTAAAATGTTTGGAATGGAACCAGTGGGGCCATGTGGCATACAGATGTCCTTGGAGGCAAGGTGGGGAACAAAAGGCGAGAGTGCCAGTAAGTGAGGAAGACAAAATGCTAATAGTAGGTTGTCTTGAGACAACAGGGGTACCGAACTACAATCCTGCAGATATCCTGATAGGGAAGGATTTTGATGAGGCAGTACTACGCATTAATACAGTTACACGCAGACAGGCTTCAATACAAACATGTGGGTCTGGTAGCCTGGGGGAGACCCAGACAGACCACATACATGCAGCCAGGACTGGTGAGGTGACTACTTCAGGGAGGAAGCTACGGTGTAGCAGTGAGACTGAAGGTGAGCCACAGCTGCGTTTGGGTACTGATGTTCCCTTGGACAGAGTGACTGCAAAGGTAGAGGTGAGTAGTAATACCCAGGCTGACAGTGGGGCACCACTGTCGGAGGATGCCAGACTTCCTGTGGAAGGGGAGCTGGGAAGGGTTACATAGAGAGAGTTGAGACAGGCTCAGTTCTCAGACCCTACAATGGAAGGCCTGAAGCAGGTAGCTAGTGAGGCACCTGATTCTCATGGAAAGGGGGAATCTGTATACTGGGACAAAGGGTTACTTTATAGAGAGTGGACCCCTGAGGGAGGGTTAGAAGGTGAAAAGGTACATCAGTTGGTAGTGCCTAGAGCTTACCATCTGGCACTTCTAGCCATAGCCCATGATATTCTCTTTGCAGGTCACATGGGCATAAAACATACAAAGAGACGTATTATGCAGAACTTTTATTGGCCTGGAAGAACTGTGAGGAGTGCCAAAAGTAGGCAAGGCCGGAGCCAAGGTAAGAGCTCCTTTAATGCCTTTGCCTGTGATTGAGGAGCCATTTCGGAGGTAGCTATGGATATTGTGGGGCCTCTGAGTACCCCAAGTTCCAAAGGGAAGAAGTATATCCTAGTGGTAGTAGATTATGCTACAAGATAACCTGAGGCAGTAGCTTTGTCCTCCACTGAGGCAGAAAAGGTGGCAAATGCTTTGTTAGAGTTTTTCAGCAGGGTAGGTTTCCCAAAATAAATACGGACTGACAGAGGTGCCAATTTCATGTCAGACGTGGTGGCTTGTCTCTGGAGGTACTGTGGGGTGAAGCACCTGAAGACCACCCCCTACCATTCCCCAGACTAATGGTCTTGTTGAGAGGTTAAACTCTACAATCAAGTCCATGCTACAGGCATTTGCAGACCAGTTTAAGAGGGAGTGGGACAAATATTTGCCCCATCTGTTGCTTGCTTACATTGAGGTTTCCCAGGAATCCACAGATTTTTCGCCCTTTGAGTTGTATGGGCATAGGGTGAGGGGACCTTTATATTTAATTTGAGATGTGTGGGAAGGTGAGTGTGAATCTCGCAAATAGTCTGTTGTGGCATATGTCCTAAACCTCAGGACAAGTATCAGGGAACTCATGGGCTTGGCCCAGGAGAACCTGGCAGAAGCCCAACAACAGAAAAAGGTATGGTATTACAGGAATGCTCGAGCTAGAGAGTATGCTGTAGGGCAGCAGGTAATGGTTCTCATTCCTGTCAGACACAACAAGCTGCAAGCACCTTGGGAGTGATCCTACAAGGTGGTAAGGAATGTAAGTGATGTTAACTACATGGTAGAACTGCTAGGCAGGAGGTAGGAGCACAGATTGTACCATGTTAACATGATGAAACCTTACCATGATAGGGAGGCCCTTGTGCTGAGTATTTGCAGTGGGTTGCAGGAGGAGTCTAAGGGAGATCTGGTAACTGATCTCCTCAGTGAGGCTCAGACTGACACCTCAGTGGAAGGGGTAGCAATGTCCCAGCAGCTATCTCCTACCCAGGTTTGAGAAATCCGAGCAGTGTTATGGGAGCTTGGAGACATGTTCATTGGAAAACCAGGGTGCACCTATCTGGTGCAGCATCAGGTTGTTACAGGACCCCAAATGCCTATTAGGCAGGCCCATTATAGGGTACCTGAGAGAGTCAAACAGACTCTGAGGGAGGAGATACAGGAGATGTTGGAACTAGGGGTAATTCAAGAGTCCAGCATTCTCTGGGCTGGGTCTATATCAGATAGTCGAAGTTCCATAACTCCGAGCACTTAATGGTCGAACCATTATGTTCGAAGTTACAGAACTTCGACTACGTAAAAAAAAAAATAAAGACACAATGAACAAAACAATAAATTGTTGTAAGCAGGGGGGCAAGCACCCCTGTACCCCCCCCCATGTGGGAGGCTGCACCCCCACCCCCCAGCTACTTAAATATACCAACTCCGAGATCGCACCACATTGATGTGAATGGAAACCTCTGCTTATGGAGATTTCCATTCAAATGCTCAAACTTTTACAAATTCATACATATGGTCTTGACCATATGCAGTTCAAACTTTTAAAAGTTTGACTACATGATAGGAACCCTCTTGGGCCTCCCAGTGGTCCTGATGCCAAAGAAGGATGGCAGCACCAGGTTCTGTGTGGACTACAGGAAATTAAATAGTCACACAGTGTCAGATGCTTACCCCATGCCTAGGATAGATGAGGCTCTAGAGCAGCTGGGTGGGGCTAAGTATCTTACAACCGATGATCTTACCAAGGATTACTGGCAAATGACATTGACTCCCAGTGCTAGAGAGAAGTCAGCCTTTGTGACTCCTTTTGGCTTGTATGAGTTCACAAAGATGCCTTTTGGGATGAAAAAGTCCCCAGCAACTTTCCAGAGGCTGGTAGATAATATCCTAGCAGGAGCAGGAGGGTTTGCCCTTGCTTACCTAGATGATATTGTCATTTATAGCCATTCCTGGCAACAAGCACCTTCAACATGTCAGGGTGGTGCTGGGCAGACTACAGAGGGCAGGTTTGACCATTAATGCAAGCAAATGCCAGGTGGGTATGGCAGAGGTCTCCTACCTGGGGCATAGAGTGAGGACTGGTAAGATTAGGCCTGAACCTGCCATTCAGGCATGTCCTGCACCTGTTGCCAAAAAGCAGGTGAGGGCATTCTTAGGGACAGCAGGGTACTACAGAAAGTTCGTCCCCAGTTATAGTACCATAGCTGCTCCCCTCACAAACCTGACAAGGAAAAACAGGCCAGATAAAGTAGTATGCACCCCAACATATGAGCAGGCATTCCAGAAGCTTAAAGAAGCTTTGGGAGGATCCCCTGTGTTAGCCAGTCCAGATTACAGCAAAGAAGTTGCTGTGCAGGTGGATGGTTCAAACCATTGGTTGGGGGCTGTACTTAGCCAGATTTCTTCAGAGGGAGAAGAGCACCCAGTGGTTTATCTCAGTCATAGGCTCCAACCCAGGGAGGAATGCTATACAGCTGTAGAAAAGGAATATCTAGCCATAGTGTGGGCACTGCATTAACTTCAGCCTTATCTGTATGGAAGAAAATTCACTGTAATGACAGATCACAATCTCCTAACATGGTTAAACAGAGCCAGCCAGCAAAATGCCAAGTTGCTAAGATGGAGCCTATGGTTGCAAGCATATATGTCAGTGCAGCATCGCAGTGGGAATAGCAATGCCAATGCAGCTGGGCTCTCAAGACAGGGAATGGGGTAAGTATACTCAGATAGACCTAACACTGTCAAGCAACGTTTCTCAAGGGACACTTGAAAAACTAGCTTGAGTTCTACGGGGGGGGGGGGGGGTATGTGAAGATATGGGAAGGCTGCCAGCCTAGCCAGATAGAATTTTGCAGATAATTCTGTCATTTGTAAATATTAAGATAAGCCACAGGCTTGTTCTCTTAAATGGAAAAAAATTGTGGTAAATGTTGAACGTCAAAAATGTAACCACATTGCACTCTGCTGGAGGAAAGCTGATAAGTCAATCATTGTATAATTCTTTGATCTCAAACTCAGAGCAGAGATGTCTGGATGAAGGAATTCTTGCTATTGTTTTGAGACCAGAGTTAATTGCTAGAATTTGCATGCATAATGTCTTTTATTACACAAACTCCACTCCACACACCTTCAGATAGAAACAACTCTGATCCAAAACAGTACCAAAACAGCAAAATCTTCGGAAGTCAGGAATCGAAAAACAGGAACCAAAATCAGATCCAAAAGCAAATTCTTTATTCTCCAGCTCCTCGGTGTAACCACCTTTCAAGAGTATACATTCTCACTGAAAGAATGGATATATATATATATATATATATATATATACTCATAGCAATTAATTAAACAATTAATTAAACAATTATGTTCAAAAAAGGTTTAAAGCAGACACATCCAGTTTATTTCATTATTCAGTCCACAGGGTGTCATTGTATTGTATTTCAAAATAAAAATACTTTCCTTATATTGTAAGTTATATTTCAAAGCATTTTCAACATTACAAAGACATTTCACACTTTCTAAAACTGTTCCTGTTAAAAATGAAGCATCACTATTATGATGAACACTAAAATGTGTGGCAATAAATTTATTTTCCTTTTTATGTCTTATGTCTCTAATGTGCTCACCTAACCTAAAACGAAACTCTCTTTTAGTTTCACCTATATAATATAATCCACAGGGACAGTGTAAAGCATACACAACTCCCTTGCTTCTACAGGTAAAACTATCTCTTACTGTGAACCTAATGTTGTTAATATAATTAAATGTTCTAACTATATTCCTACAAACACTGCATCTACTGCAACATCTTGTACCAAATTCACTTAGTGGTCTTGGTAAACAAAATTTTGGCATTACAAATTTACCATGTACCACCATATCTTTCAAATTTCTTCCCCTTTTATAGGAGAATAAAGGTTTTGTGGCAAAATGTGCATCAACACCTTGTCTTTCACTAAAAATTTCCAAAAATGTTCCACTACATCCTTTATGTCTCCACTTTTTACATTATATGTAGAGACAAAATAAATATCCTTACCAGTTTTATCACTGGTTGCCTGATGATATTTCTTATAATGGTGATGTTCACCCTTATTACATTTATTCCTTACCATATTATTCTCCTTTTTTACCTTCATAAGGGCATTTTCTAAAATATTCACACTGTACCCTCTTTTCAAAAACATATTATATGGGATATCCCATTCCCTTTGTAGATTTTCTTGTGTGTTACATAATCTAGATACCCTTGCCAATTCCCCATAAGGGAGCACTTCCAAAGTATGTACAGGATGGCAACTAGATGCATGAAGGTATTGATTACCATCTATAAACTTCCTATGTATATTTGATATAATTTTACCATGTTCTGTACCCTCCAAAACAAGATCCAAGAATATTACTTTGTTTCCCTTCTGTATTCCATCAAATTCTAACCCAAATGGGTTACCATGTAAGTCTGTCAAAAATTCATTAACTGAATCAAAACCACCATCACAAATAAAAATCAAATCATCTATGTAACGAAAATAAAATAACACATTACATTTCATAAAATTTAACTCAAACAGAAATTTCCTTTCAAAAAAATTCATAAACAAATTGGCATACATGGGGGTAAAAGCTGCCCCCATTGCTGTACCTTGTTTCTGCCGATACAAAACATCATTAAAAATAAAATAATTATTCTTTAAACAGAAATCCAACAAATCTACTATGAAATCAACAGAAGGGTTGTCTTTTAAAGAAGATCTCACTGCATTGAGGCCATCATCATGTCTAATAGAGGTATATAGACTTTTAACATCCATAACCAACCAATACATTTTGTTGTTCCAAGAAATAGAGGATATTTTGTTTAAAAATTCCATACTATATTTGATGTAAACTGGAGATTTAACTACATATGGTAAAAATATTCTATGTAAAATCAAACCAGTGTTATGTAGGAAATAGTTGCAGGCTGAAATAATGGGTCGACCTGGGGGGTTATGTAAGTTCTTATGTATTTTTGGTAAACAAAAGAATACAGCTAGGTCCTTTCTATCATTGTCTAACCTATTTCTCACATCCTTCTCTGTAAAAAACCCCAGCCTGACTCCCCTGTCCAACATGTGTTTAAATTTTATAACAGCCTTTTAATAATGAATCATATTGCTTCTTTCATATGTTGTTTCATCCTGCAAATGATTCATACACATCTCAAAATATTGCACAACACTCATTATAACAATTTTATTTCCCTTATCGGAAGGTTTGATAATAATATCCTTCCTGTCACATAATTCTTTTAAAGCACTCCATTCTTTATAAGTTAAGTTATATAAACTATTACATCTATTCAATTTCATATTTCTACATATATTCTCACATTCAAATTTAATCATGGAGCCATAATGAATAGCTCTCTGGTTAATAAAAGGTGGAATAAATTTGTTAGAAGAAGCTACATAAGACATATCTATTGCATTGCCAGCAATTGGAAATTGCACATCATCATTACTTATACATTCATCACATGAATAAAAACTATCTTCAGATTCACATGAAGAAAAGCCTCCATGTGCAGAATTAGAATATCCTTGGTCCCTGCTAAAATGAACTTGTGAACTGTCTTTGTAATGATGAAAATGCTTTGAAATATAACTTACAATATAAGGAAAATATTTTTATTTTGAAATACAATACAATGACACCCTGTGGACTGAATAATGAAATAAACTGGAGGTGTCTGCTTTAAAACTTTTTTGAACATAATTGTTTAATTAATTGTTTAATTAATTGCTATGAGTATATATATATATATATATATATATATATATATATATATATATATATATCCATTCTTTCAGTGAGAATGTATACTCTTGAAAGGTGGTTACACCGAGGCGCTGGAGAATAAAGAATTTGCTTTTGGATCTGACTTTGGTTCCTGTTTTTCGATTCCTGACTTCTGAAGATTTTGCTGTTTTGGTACTGTTTTGGATCAGAGTTGTTTCTATCTATAATGTCTTTTATTGTTGTAGCTTCCTGGCCAGGTGCAAGATCAAAAGGGCTGCTACACTCTGGGTTTCTGTTAGCTTGAGAACCAGAGAGAAATGATGCAATCTGAAATGAATCAGTAGTGCCGTGTTATCAATTTAAGGACAGATAGACTCATTGCATTTTGTATTTTCTTGAGAACATCCAACTTGCCAGCACTCTGCCTGTGCTCTATATGTAAGTTTATTTTACAACTGTGTTTTTCTTAGATATAGCTAGGAAATGGGAAGATTAGACTAATTGTTTTTCTGTATTGATGCCAGAAGTATTCTACTGTATTATTTTAAGCATTTTCCTGTGATCTCTGAACTCTTGACTAACACTGTGTAGTAAGAAGTATTGTCTTGTGTTCTTATTATTCATTATTAAGTATTTTTAAACCTTTCAACTGTGGCTGTTTTATGTAGAGATAATTTAAGCTGTAGAGTACATTGCATGTATATAATGCTACTGTCCAAGCCACCCCAAATAAGCCTTGCTGTTCATTCACACTTACCAGTTGGATAATAACATTGCACAGTAATAACTGGACACCCCTTGATAAGGGCCTTATTAGTAGCTGATATTACTGTTTGGTGCTGGTGATTACTACCTTATAGCCTGGACAGAAGGGGCATAGCTGGAGAGCCTGTGCCAGCCTTCCCTAGGAGTGTCTGTGTATTTGTATGTAACTCATATCCCAAAGGGTGTGTGTGTCAGCTACTTGCGTAGGGACATGAAGCACTGGTTGGACATAGAGGGTGCTGGAGGTTTTAGCTTGACCAGTAGGCTGAGATCTGGACCCTATAGCTGTGCCAGTGGGGATTCTTATTGGGGATCTGGAGAGAAAGGGAGAAACCAGCCCCAGGCTGACTGTGATCTCTGTGTGCTCTTAAGAGAAATTGTACTTTACTGTGTGTGTATTTGTTATCCTCCCCTATGTGGATGCCCCTCACTGGTGTTAGTGGTGAGGACTAAGGCTCCTTGATTGCTGGGCCAGTACATGGGCATCACATAAGTAATCAGAGAAATAAAAAAAAATGAAAAGAAAAAACATGGACTGGAGGAGAGATGAGGGACTGAGATGGATCAGGTCCTAAAGGTATGGTATAGCAATGTGGCAGTGAAATCTACGGGGAGGATGTGGTAGCTGATCCTAAAAGAAAACTGGAATGCTAGAACATGAGGCATTTTAGAAAAGAGGAAGATTTAGAAGCTTAAAATTGGTGTTGGTTGCAGGCAGAGGGGGATAACAGGACTGAGTTAAATGAAGTGCAGTACAATAAGGAGAGGGAAAGGTGAGACTAGGTAAGAGGTTAGAGTTAAAACAGAGAAGGAAGACAAGAAGCTGTGAATAGAGCAGCCTGCAGTAAAGGAGTAGATGAGCACAGAGGAAGTAAGCAGAGCAGGTGAAGAGATAGCAAATGTTCTAAATACAAAAGTGAAGGGAGAGACTGATAGATATACATTCATAGGTTCACATGTGTTTACTTGGCTAATGACCACAAGGGCCTTTTTAAACCTAGCCATGCATCCCAAATCTCTGACAAGTTCTGATAGCCTTGATAAGTGTAAGCATGGGCCTGGGAGATGAACCATTTACAGGTTACCTGTGTCCATTAGAGACAAAGGTGCCAAACCATGGATGAATTAATGGTTTTCCATCTAATTGTCCAAGTTGCACTTGAATTGGGTTAGGGAAGAACTGTGCTTCACATGGATGGGAAGCCTGTTACATAGATGAGGTAGTCTCTGGGATACATACCTATCTCTCCAGCAGGTCCTATTTATATCACAGGTATGGTTTAAATCTTTATAACAGGTAATTCTGGTGCTATTTGTTTTGTGGATATGTAGTAGGTCTAGCAGAGTGGGGTCTGACAATGCCCTCTATGCCAGGCATAGATCCCCCCTCAAAAGCCTGTAGGAGACAGAATACAGGGATAGGGCATTGGGGCAGTCTGCATAGGACATTTTACTTACTCCCTGTATTCCTTTGGTGAGGAACCTCTGTGGACATTTCAGTTGTTGGATATGCATGGTTAGGCACATACCAAAGGGGGCATTGTACTCAATGATAGGTCTGATGAATGCAGAATTCAGTGGAACAATGACTTCCTTGGACTTCGATGCCATACCTTTGTTTTTAAGTTGTGCAACATAGAATGATTTCCTCATCACTGTAGATATGTGATGGTCAAAGGCTAGATTACTATCTATGTGTGTCCCTAATACCCTGACTACTGGGTCAACTCTAAGGGGTGTGTTTTCAATATGTTAGTTACCAGGGATGGATGACTTTACTTTCCAAAGGATCCTATTATACATTTCTTGGCATTTAGTTTTAGTCCATGCATCTGACACATGTTGTTTATCTGTGTCAGCCCCTCCTGAAGAACATTTGTGTCAGTGTGAGATTCAATGACAGTTCCTAATTTGCAATCATCTGTAAATTTAGTCAGCCAGAGACCACTGACATTGGTCTTGACTTCTGAGAAGTAAATGCCAAAAAGGAGCCGTCCAATGACTGATCCCTGAGGGACTCCACATGTGACAGGCCTCTTTGTAGAGGTGGACTCCCCAATTCTAACTTCCTGGGTCTTGTCTGTGAACCAGTTGGCTACCAACCGGGTGACATACGGGTTTGTACCTAACCTCTTGAGTTTGTCAACAATGCCCGAGTGAGGTATTGTGTCAAATACCTTGACCAGGTCAAGGTAGGCAGTGTGAACAATTTTGCCCTCATCCATTGCTTTGGTGACCTTCTCAAAGAAGTCCACCAGGTTTAGTAGGCCATGATCTGCCCTTGACAAAACCAGACTGAGTTGGGTCCAGTGCCATGATAATTCTTTCCATGGCTTTACATATAAGACTAGTGAAGCTTATGGATCTGTAGTTTCCAGGATCTGTACATGGCCCACCTTTGTGCAGTGGGATGACTGTTGCCTTTCTCCATTCATGAGGCAAAGTGATACAGTGTTCCTGGTTTTAGAAAGAGCATTAAGGACCTGTTCCCTAGTGATAGTAGGGGGAGTTATATGTGACAATATTTCTTGGGGGAAGGTTGAGGGGGACAGACGGGTAAAGTTGGAGCTGAATTTATCAGCCAGGAGGTTTGCTATATCTCCTGGCTCAGTATAGGTGGCTCCATTTACAATGACCTCTGCACACAATTCTGTATTGATTTTGAGGTTGTGGTCACAGCTAAAGAATGCATTGTAGTTGTCCTTGGCCTGGGAGGCCAAACCTACCTCAAATTTGGCTTTGGTAGACTCTATTTGTCCTCTGAGTTGTTTGCTTAGTTTGGTGAGAGTGCTTTTATCCTGCTGGGTGCTGTATCTCCTAATTTTTGCCACTATTTTCTTCCTCCTGTTATACAGCCTAATGATTTTGTGATTCCACCAGGGTGGTTTGTTTTTTGAGTTAGTTCTGTACTTCTTCCTGGTGGGTACAGCTGCCTTTATGTAGCTATTAACATGCTTGTACAGGGTTTTGGTGAACAGTTCCGCATAGGCAGCAGTGTTCTCCGGGTTTATGGGGGCTTGGAACTTTTGCCAGGTTCTCACTTAATAGCAGGAGGTTAGCCTTAGAATAGTTCCTGAATATTCCAGGTTTAGCTGGGGGTCCAGGTTTTATTTTTGCTTCAAAGGAGACCATTTTGTGATCTGACCTTACCAGGGAAGGCATTACAGTGGGGTGTTTGCAGCAGTCACCCATATTAGTGACGACCACAGTATGGTTGCACCCCTGGTTGGTGTATTGACTATCTGGTCCAGAGAGTTTGTGTTTACGAAATCTAGGAATCTGTGTGCATGCAAATTTGGTGTCCTACAGGATTCGAGTTAACAGTGGGGTAATTAAAATCACCCATGAATATGGTATTGGCTTGAATGGTTAGTGTTTCTAATAAGATTAAATACATGGTATGGGTTTCCTGAGTCATAGAAGGGGACCTACAGCTTGCAAGGAAGTGGTATTGGATTTTACATATAGTGATTTGAACATGGAGCAGCTCAAGTGTATTACCCTTTTTGACCAGCCTTGAAGTATATTGGGAGGGTGGCCTAATGGTTAAGGTGTTTGCCTTGCAAGTACAAGGTGCAGGGTTTGAGTCTCACAAGAGATAATTGGGCAGTTAGCTTAGTACAAACCTATGAACTATGAACTATGAACTATGTAAATTGAGACACCTGCACCTTTAGTTCCTGCCTGTGAAGTAGCTGGCCTAACAAGGAGAACAGAGATAAGAAATAATAGAAGGAAGGCCAAGAGTGGGTTGCAGTGGGCAATGCCAAAAGAAATAGGAGGGGGTAGGGGCAAGGAGGCATGAGGTAGACCTAGACTTTGAAACTACAGAGACAGGATAAGCATGGCTGAGGCAAAACAGAGACTGAAGTTTTGCAGAAAGGACTAGCTTAGGAGAATGCAGTAGAACAGCTGGCACAGGCAGCCTAGTAGACTGCAGCACAGGTGGCGGGTGAGAGGAGTGAAGGAAAGTTCTAGTGACTGGAGATTTGGTCACAGGGGATTTTTTTTGTTGGCAAGGAAGTCAGAATGGAGTGGATGAGAAGCAGTGAGAAATGTCTTAGGACCAAGATTGGACAGGACAAGCCAAAACATGAGAAAGCTTCATGGATGGCAAGAGGTGCACATATGGCATAGTACACGGGGGCATCTAAAACAAAACTTCTAAAGAGTAACAAGACGGGAGGAGAAGTGGTGAGGACATACAAACAGCTATGGTATACCTTTGCCTTTTTTGTTGGTGTGAGAGGTACTGAGTTCTAGAACATCAAAGAAGGATAAGACAGCACAACAGTGACTCGGTTCAAAGTATAGTGATATACTAGAATATGAACTAGTGGATGTTTGGCAGAAGTGTGTCAAAGACAGGTGCTTAATGCAGCTGATGGATTTGTTCTCACTGCAGGAGGGATGGCCTTACTAAAAATCCAGAACAAAAAGGTATATCAGAATGATTATGCACTGAAACTGAAGTGGAAGGAAATGGAGACCAGACCTATTGGAGAATGAAAGAAAAAGGAATGAGACAAAGATCTCCTCTCAAAAGTCTTTAAGACCCTAAATAAAGGATAACGGGCTTCCAGCCTCTCTTGTTAGCACAAGGACATTAGGTCTATGGTCTTTCTGGTTTAAAATCTTTGGGGTCTTTCTTATTGTTTAATATGTTTAGAGAGCTAAATCCTAAGGGGAGGGTTGTGCTCAGTAACTGGCCTGATAAATGCTGAATATAAGGAAGTCATTAACTCTTTAGAGCTTAATAATATTCCTTTGGTAATTAACATGCTAAATAAAATGAATTCCAGACAACTGTTGTTGCATGATGGTAAAAAGAAAGAGTGTGGTGGCTATCAACCCAGGAACCAAGTCCCTAGCTAAATTTTTGTGTCATATAAATGTATTGTCTAGACAGTATGATATGGAAATGTGCTGCCCACAAAAAGTGACAATATTGCACATTTTAGCATTTAGTAGGAGTTAATTTTAGTGCACCAGGAGTTTACAAGGGAGTGTTCATTCTGGAGGGTTTGGCATCATAGGGTGACTTAACAACAACTCCCTGCATGCAATTATCTGCAAATTTTGTTAGCCAGATATCTTGGCTCTCTGCTTGGAGATCTGAAAAGTAAATATCAAAAAAGAAAAGTCCCAGCATCAAGTCCTGAAAGACACCACTGGTCACTTTCATACTTTCTAATTAGGCACCTTCAATTAGCACTGTATGGGTTCTGTCTTTTAGCATGTTTGCTATCTATCTATCTATCTATCTATCTATCTATCTATCTATCTATCTATCTATTGATCTATCTATCTGTCTAACTTACATCATATAGGTCAATACCTAAAGCATTTAGATTTTGATGCCAGCATGGGGAATGGTGTGAAAGGCCTTAGCCAGGTCAAGATAATGCACTGCATGCCCAATATCTACAGCCTCCAAAACCTTTAAAAAAAAATTACTAGATTAAATGGACAGGTTCTTCCCTTGAAAAAACAATCTGTTGGGGGTAAAATCTAACAAGATCCTTGATATTAGTTTATGAGGTCAGTTATAATATATTTCATGGCTTTGCAAAGGCTTATAAGGATGGTAAATCTGTAATTACCCAGGTTGGTTGTAAGGCCACAGGGACAAAGCCAGTAGCTAAACTTGTTAAACAGTTTGAGGAATGTGTTTGCAAAGGCATGTTTAACACTATTAATCAAGAAATCAGATATAGATTGTCAGGTCCTATGCAGGAAGTATTTTTGGCCCTAGTACTTTCAGTAAGTGATCCTTAGAGATATTTGAGGAAGTATTAGATATTTTGAAGTTTTAAACAGAAATCTCAGAGGTGAAATTGGCATTAAATTTGTTTAAAAGGATATTGGCAATGTTGATGGGGTCAGAATAAGAGGCCCTATTATGAATAGGCTGTGTGCAATGTGGGTTATGTTTTTTTATAGCATTGCTAAAGAAGGATTTATAATTATCTTTGGTTTTAGATGCCAGCCTAAGTTCATGGTTTCCTTTAGGGACCTAATAGTGTTATGCTTTTGATACTGTCCTCGATGGGTTTTGGAGTTTGTGAACAAATATGTAGATGAGTTGACAAAATTAACCCAAGACTGTAGTTACAGAGAAACATTACCGAAAGAAAAACTAAAATCAAAGGCTATAATAGAAAATAATGAATGATATATGTACATGTTATTACTAGAAAATAACCCAATGTTTAAATATTGCTTTAGTGGTGGAAACAGCCAATAAAATGTACAATTTACAAAAATAGACAGTTGGCAGAAACATGCAAAACAGTAAAATGGCATAATCTCAAAAATCTGAAATGTAGTGAAACTAATTCATATCATGTCTTCAGAGAGAGCATATTATCTTCTCAGTGCAATTTTAAGCAAGGAAAATGTCATATTTGTGAAAAAAAACTGGGGCATAGCAACAGACTGTAAAATTAAGCAGAATACACCTTCCAAATTGTATGTGTTGAAAGAGCTAGATGTCTGATATGATTACTTTTTTAATGTGCTTGCTGACAAAGAAAATAACAAAATCCAGAGCAAGCATTTTCTTTACCTAATGAGAAAGCCTGAGTCTGCAAAAGGCTAACTTCTTAATGGCACCAATATGAGCAGAAGGCAAACCTGTAAATTTTGAGGATGATTTTGAAAGCAGTTTAACCATAATTAATTAACTAGAATATAAAGAAATAAGTAATATTATTCTGCAAATTAGTTACTTTGTATTAAAAACATGCAGGCAAATATGTCAAAATATGAGTTGCTGATGGTAATGTTGTTAATAAGGCAACTTTACTTTTGGCAAAGTTACAGTATAATGAAAAAAAGAAATCATTACTTTTAATAATAGTTATAGGTGCTCACCCCAGTTTGCTTGACAGAAGTTTGCTGAACAAAATTAACTTAAATGTGGGAGAAATAAAAGCACGTATATTTTAAAAGTGAAGCTCAAGAAAAGAGTTAATTAACCAAGATACTCTTTCCTGGGTTTTGGATAAAACACAAAGAGATTAATGGCATGACAAAGTAAATGTTGTGACCAGTTTAGATATGAAAGTCAAATTTGTTCTTAAAAGAAGTCCTGTCCTTGACAAACATAAGGTAGGACTGGCTCACCATAAGGGCTTGCAACTCATTTAGCCTTATAACAGATGTCAGAGCAATATAGAGGGCAGTCATCCATGTCATGATCTATAATTCTGCTTCATGAGCTGGTTCAAATGGAGCAATGGTATGCTTTTCAAGCATAAAACTGCAATCCCAAGTAGGAGTTAGCTGTTTTCTAGAAGGACAAATGTGTAAGACCCCTTTTAAAAACTGTTTAACCTGAGGACAGAAAGAAAGGGGGAATATAAAGGCAGTCAAGCAGAGATGGCTGACAGGTGAATCTTGATGGAAGAGTATACTAAGCCAGACGACAGTAACTTACACAAATTATCTAACATCAGAGGCAGATTGGCCTTAAAATGATCCTGGTCCTTAGAATGGCACCAAGTGGATAATCTCTTTCATTGCCTAAATGGAATCAAACCTCCATCATCCAGGAAGCCCGCAGTAGACTTTCCTGACTGGGGTGTATCAAACAACCACCGTGTTGTGTGACTAGACCACTCTGTATGGGAGCCTGTGGTAAATGTCTTTGGCCATATTGAAAAGAAGGAAGAGCAACTATTAATGGGGCCAAAAGGGTGTTACTGTAATCTTTAGTAAGTACTTCTGGGTCTTTAGAAGAACTCTGGGTATTAGTGGAAAGGATGGAAAAATATATAGGTATATTCCCATCCAGGAGATTGAAGAGGAATCTGTTTTCAAGGCCTGCTTGTGGAGGTTCCTGAATGGAACTTGTTCAATTCTCTGTTTTGCAAGGAAGTGAGCAGATCCATTTGAGGTACCCTCCAGAAATGTATCATTTCTTGGAAGGTCCTTGAGTGAAATTTTCACTTGTGAGGGTCTGCCTTTGTCCTGCTCAGCTTGTCTGCGACTGTGCTTTGTTCTGATGGGATGTATGAGTTCTGAAGAATCAAACTGAGCTGGATAGCTGTCACCCAGACTATCAAAACACGTCTGCAAAGGAGGTAGAACCTATTCTCCTCTCTTTTGTTCAAGTACAGTATTATTGCAGTGTTGTCTGTGATTACCTGAAGAGGTCTGGTTGTCCAGAGGTCATTTAAGGCTTTCACAGCATTGATTATCATCATCATCTCTTTAATGTTTATGTGCTTTTGTCTGTCTTACTTGTTCCGCAAACCTTGCACTTTTCTTTCCTATGACACTGCTCCCTTTGCAAAGTCTGAGAAATATGTTGTGACTGATAGATAGAGGATGGCAGGAAGAAGGGAGCCCTGGAATGAGAGACATTTGGGTCCACCACCAAAGCACAGTAACTCCCTTTTCACAAAAGGTAGCATTGAAACTTTAAAGCTCAGCAGGTGCTTATGATGCGACTACACTGATTTGAGGAGGCACTGAAATTTCCTCATTTGAAGTTTGCCTAATGGGCTCATGGTGATCATAGAAATCATGAGCCCCATTTTCTGAAAATACTGTCTGGCAGAAACTAGAGTCTGCCTGGAAAAGTTCAGAAAGATTTCTGTATACAAATCTACTTTGTCCTGAGGAAGAAAGCCTATGCTTTTGGAAATTTCTAGAAGGTTTCCCAAAAAAACACTAGCCTGTGAAAAGGAACAAGAGGAGATTATGACAAATTTAATTGAAACCCCAGATTAAGGAGAAGGTTCTTGGCAAAATTCAATGAATACCAGCAGATGGTAGAAGAGTTTGCATATATAGACAGACATCCAAATATGGAAATATATGAATGCATTGAAGTCTGGAGTATGCAGTTTCAGGGGCCAGATATTTTGTAAATACCCTTGGAGTAGTAGATAACTTAAAGGATAAGCTAGAGAACCATCCGTGAGATCCAAGTGCAGAATCTTAGAAATGCCTGTATTGCTTGCAGACTGAGATGGTGATTGGTATCCTTCAGGTCCAAAGTTACCATTTAACTAAGAGAAGGGATAAGGGGCAACAAGGATGGATACTAGTCTCCATGCTTTGTCTTTTTTGGAACCTAGAATTGTTCAAGAGTAAAAACCTTTGCATGTCTGCTCTGCAGGCACACTTTATATAACCCCATGGTTAGTAAGTCATCTACAGTTGGGGTGAGGGGCATTACCAATTGGTTTGCTGGATGAGGGAGAATCCCCTGGAAAGGAGGAAGGGATTCCCCCTGCCATCTGTGCCTTAGTTAGATTACTGTCAGTAACCAAATATCTAAGATTATTTGATTCCAGGAAGGAAAGTGAAGGCATAGACTAGTGGCCATCTTTAAAGGATTGCCAGGGTAGGAGACGGTGGGAAGAGAAGGAAACAGCATATGGACATTCAAATATTTTTGGCTGCCCCTGATTCTAGGAAGCTGTCCCTTTCTTGCTAGAGTTTCATGGCCATTGTCTATTGAAGTTCTTTTGTTTTCCCTTACTGAGGCTGTCTGTTTTTTTTTTTTTTTTTTTTTTAGCAAAGGGCGTGGAATTGAGAAAAAAGTTTCTTCTTAAAACCGGTAAAGAGGAGAGGTGAAAAAACTGAGAATTCCCTTGAATCACTTTACTTATCTTGTCCAATTTGTTAAGTATCTTAGCAGCAGAATGGTAAAAGAAGAACATTTTTTTCAAGGGGTTTGTTATGAATTTTGGACATCACATGTTCGAGAAGATTTTGAGAGTACAACTAAGTTAATCTCAAAACAGAATTAGTGGCTACAGCCTAGAAAGAGCATTAGCAGTATCATATGAGCACACAAAGAAGTGTTTGGTAACTTGGAAAGCAGACCCATAGAGAGAATTTAAATAGGTTTTGAAATCAGAAGCAGGCAAACTGCGGGATAAGTTCCTTAGATTTTCAAAATTAGCCATCAAAAAACTAAGAATTTTAACTTGGTAGTTTAAAAGTGTGAAAACCAAGGTAGAAGAGGAATACATTTTTTACCATGTTTCTCAAAGACTACCATCCTATTCAGTGGGAACAGGAATAGGATTAGCAAACAGTTTAGAAGAATGATTACAGCCATAGTTATCCATAGTTATAGAAAGGTCTACTTTATGATTAGTCATCAGATATTTGTCAGACTGAGGAACTTATACAATTTGTTAGGAAATTTGGATGTAGTAGCTTGTGAGTTAGATATACTGTTAGCTATTAAGAAAATGCTGTTCAAAGTTGTCAGAATTGGAGGAACAAATTAATAAATGAGAGGAAGGAATTTTGGTCTGCTCCCAGTGAAATAATTCTATCAGTTCATTAACAGTCTCAGAAAATGAAAATATTCTGAAAGGAAATTTGAAGAGACACTATCCTCAGAGCCAGAATGTTCTGGTACAGAAAAATGATCAGAATCAAAATATTCTCCCTTCTGTTCCATTCTATCTGACAGATTCAAAGTCAGAATTGGTGGGAAAACTCTTTGTTTTTCTGTCATAAGGAAAAGAAGCAGGATATAACATGTTAAAAGCAGACAACACTTTAGTGAATTTCAGTAATTCTACAATGTTCAGGGAAAGGGAAGGCACACAAGAAAACACTGTCTTCTGCCCTCCTTTCCATGGACAAAAGAAAAACATTCTTATACTTTTGTTTCCTTTTCCTAGGAAAATACCAGACATTAGACTGACTGAAACTAGGGGCACTAGACCAGAGATCAGGCACTGTAACTTGGCTATGTGGTACAGCTGAAACTTTTCCCTTTCCCAAGTCCAACAAGAATGGTTCTCCCTTGTCCAGTAAGGATGGTCTAACAGCTGCAGAGAGCATGGCTGAAACCCAGTCCAGTATTGCTGCACTGGATACTGTATCAGAGGAACTGAGTAAACAGGATGGATTATCCAAGAAAATGGCTTTGTCCACTGTGGAGTCACCTGTCCATGGCTGAAGCACCAAAGTTACCAGCACTACTTACAGCAGCTTACACAACTTTTTCTTCTGGTGAGCTGGATGGGGAGAACTGAGGGGACTGCAGATTGCTTCAAGTTCAAGCCAAAAAAGAAGTCCGAGTACCTGATAATGGAAGCATTAAACATTATCAACCCTTCTAACAGAATTTGTTGTTAAAAAAAAATAATGATTTAATTAAGCATCAAATGTAATACCAAAAAACACTTTTAAACAGGAGTGAAGTCCCTAAATTTAGTAAAAATGCTAACAGATGGAACAACACCACACTGACCAAGACAAGAAACCCTTGTCAGTCAGAGATAAAAAAAAAAAAAAACAGTAATTTCCAAAGATAAGAAATCACAGTTACCTTCAGAAACTAACATTTTCACATAAAAGACAAAGAGTGGAAGTTATTATTCCCTCCAAAGGGTATTTATCTGCCTAGATTGAAAGACTGCTAGCTGACTGTCAGTTCCACAAAGCCCGTAGTATGAATACACTTTGGCGGCAAGAAAGCTCTGAAGCTTTTGGCATTCTATGTGCTCTTTTAATATGGCTTTACTTGAGCCTCCCTATGGTTAAGGCATGTGGATGGTGCCCTAAGCTTTGAGAAGCTGGCATGTGGTCATATCCTAAGCAGGATATAACCCATTTAGCTTTGGTTACTGCAGCAGTGGTCATTATGTTGAATATCTACTGCACTGCTTTAAGCTTCTTCTAATGATCTGGCAGAGATGGTGTTAAATGGAAGGAATGAAGAAAATGAAAGGTGGGACTTTGAAAACAAAGATGTCATACCTTTTGTATTGCTACAGAATTATATCTGAGATGATGATATACTTATTTCCAGCAGAAATACTTATGTTAGGAAGAATGAAATCCATGTTTGAGTTTGACCTCCTTTTGTCAGATCTGAAAGCAAAAAAATCCAATAAAAATAGTGTGATCATAAACAAGCCTTTTTTCTTCTAGGTACTTTTGATAAATGTGCTAACTCGATAAGTTACGTACTTGCAGATAAAGTCTATGTGAGAAACTGCAATTATGGTTCTAAGTGGATCCTTGACATACCTGATAGTGTGGTGGCATAAAGATCAAGAGGATAGTTAGGTGTTGGGGGTGCGTGTCTTCCAGATTCATTTTTCAAGTTCAACTTATACATTAGAAATTATTTTTTTCATGAAAAGAATAGTGGATAACTTGAACAGGTTACTTGATTCCTTAAGCAGTAATTGGGCTATAAGACCACAGTGCCTGCTAAGAGGGCCTGAGATTGGTCGTGGTATATGCGAATGGGGAAAAGAGAGGCAACTTAAAGATATTAGCGAATAGAGCAGACTAAATTGAAAACCTTGTTGCCATTACAACAGTGTAATGCAAGTGTAATATAAGGTAGTGTAATGTGGAATGCTACTGCTTGAGGTATGTAAGATTTAAACTACTATAGCCCAGAGAGTAAAGGGGCACCTGCCCCCAGGCATAGGGCTGGAATGTCTACCTGGCTTCTAGTTTTAACAAACAGGTGTTTGTTAGAATG